>NC_092158.1:90125349-90225349 GCF_045791955.1 Oncorhynchus clarkii lewisi
ACATATATATATATATATATATATATATATATATATATATACACACATATACATATATATATATATATATATATATATAATTCATAACAGATTTTCTAGGCTAGGAGAGAGCATCTTAGCCAGGTAGTCTAGGACAATAAAACAACTAAAAGCTTGTACTGTATGAGACCGTTCAGGGAACATGAAAGAGGAGGATGGCAATTGGCATTTCTCTACAAGTTGGGTGAGATGGGTTTTTTCCTACCTGTACGTACACACAAAATTAGTACTATGGATAGACGCATCATATTTAGGTTGATCGGACTAAATCATTTTCGGCAGGGTTTGGTTTACAAGTGGGGGGGGGCGTTATTATTATTGATTTTTTTATCCAGTCCTATAAATACTCCAAACAGCCTACTCGACCTCTCAGAGGTGTACGCATGGTCCTAAAGCACACCCTTAACACATTTAGTATTACATTCCAATGATAAAACTAGGGGGGACAAAGATGCAATTTCAGAATGTGGTGGGGACATGTTCACTCCATCCCCAGTGAAAGTTGCGCCCCTGGTTTTTGGTATATTTTAGTTGTCACTGTAGTAGACTAAGCATAGGTGATTAGAGGATGTTGAAATGAAGCTTGAATAGTGGAGGCAGCGCCTGTTTCCTTTTCGACTTGCGGTAACTCTAAATCAATAGTTGTTTAGTATTAAGAAAACATTCACTTGCTCGACCATTCTGAAGGTCATGCAACTGTTACATGCAACATTTATTGTGAACTTAACAGGACAGATGTTGCTCTCTAGTTTTATGATGTAACAAAGGTCTGGTTGAATGTATTCTGCCACTGTCTTCTTGTCTCAGCTGAGTCCAGGCATATGAACTAACAGGTTATAACAACACAATTATCACAACATGTAATATGGCTATTTTTCTGGCTTTCTTCCCTGGTCATTTTACCCACACACCGCTACTGCAAGGTGTAGGCTTGGCCTCATTATTTCACCAAGGTAAAGTTGGTTTGTAAAAAGCCATTTAAAGTGGTATAAATCAATAACGAATTAACTGTTTGTCACAGAAACATAAAACTAGATATTATTTATTCTATAAATGTCTAGCACACTTTTACAACCTTTGTTGAGGAAAAATTCCAGTTTTGATTTGATAGAGGGCATGTAGTCTATCGTATCAAAACTGGAATTTATACTCAAAGCAAAGGTTGTAAAATTATGCTAGACATTTAATTAATAAATCATACCTAGTTTATGTGACAAACGGTGAAATAATTATTGATTTTTACCATTTTAAATGGCTTTTGGCGAATGTCTGTTGAATGTCCGAATGTGTGAATATAAAACCAACTTTACCATGGCCTCATTATTTCTCCATGGTTTCTGACTTTAGCTTCTCGTTGGCTTGTATTAAACTGTGTGCGATAGGCTAGTAGGCTACTTTTCTGAAGGACAAAATATGACGTGTTTTTATTACCACCATTGTTTATTTTGTCCAGTTGTTCAAATGGAACGAATGAATATGGAAGATCAAAGATGATGACTAGACCTAGACATGTTATACACCACAGTAGGAATATTGTTAATAAAAGTAAACCGAACTTACCCGATCCATCGTTGAAGCCGTTCTTTCTTCAGCGTTTCTTCAAATAAAAAACGTGACAGTTAATCTGTAGCTAGCCTACACTAGTTACCTTGTTTGTCACAGCATTCAGATAAACAGCTAGACCAGAGCAATCAGGCGTCCTTTAAAATATCACAATTCGACTTAAACTGTGACAAATAAATGTCTGATGTAGGCTAACCTTACTTCAGAAAGATCCTGGATAAGATTTAAATCTATTAAAGTCAATAAAACGTTCAACACCCTATTCACCAAGAATCCTGTTGTCTGTTATCGTCTAGCTCTACCCGAGATCCACTTGAAACAACGTCCTCTGAGAGTCCAGACAGTTTAATTGTCTGAGGCCCAGTAATGGACGCCTATAAAATACCAGACTGATTACAGCAGCGCTATCCGTGCAGCGAACCAGAAAAACCTGGTGTATGTTCAATCCGAAGTCTGCAGTGTCCATTCAGCATTTACAACAATGCAACCTCCGCAGTAGTCAGTGCATTACAAGCATTTCGCTACAGTAGCAATAAAATATGTATGTGACCAATAACATTTGATTTGATTCATAATTCTTCCGCTTCACGGAGCAGACCAGCGCCGTTGAGAAGGAAGTGGTCTTCTTCTTTAGTGTTAGGGCGGTCCGCAAACAATGACTATAGGTGCACGCCCCCACCTAGTGTATTGGCTGTGTATCAGCCTACTATTCTGTATTATTAATTCATAACACTGTGAAAAACTAACTAACCCTGCACCCATTAAAACCTCATCATTATTCCACAACTTTGGCCCTCTGATTCAACACCAGGCTACCAGCCTGGGAGGATGGGATATTATCCTTCAAAACACCTTGTAACTCTTCTGAAGTAAAATATTGTACACCCAAGTACTTCTCAACAGCTGCCTCTGCAACATCTATCCACTGTGATTTACATTCTATTCCTGCGGTACGGTTGACAACCATGGCCATGAACTTGGCCAAAACTTACTGAAGCATGTTATTCCTGTCACTCTCTATTGACCTCCGCCTAATCACAGGGACCCTCTCAGGATCCTTCACCCTGGACCCATCTTCCTCTACTTCTACTACTTACTTCACTGCCTCATCATACAACACCTTCTGCACTACTGTGATCCTGGTAACCTCAACCTGTCTTTCTCTCACCGGACACATCTGATCTCCAGCACCATGTGTACCCCTACAGTTTATACACACAACTTTTTACATCAATACTACACATTCCTTTCTTTCAGGTCCTCCTGCACATTTCTCACATCATGGATGCTGGAAGGAAGTAATCAAGGAAGGGAATTCGTGTTTATACAGGAAGTACCCCTCCTACACTTACCAATCATGTCAATGTCAAGCTATAAAGAGCTTTAAAGCTCGCCAGTTTGTAGTTTTAAAACTCGGAAATTAGTTTCCTTTGGCTCGTTCAGCCATCCCAATAGGAAACATTTATGGGGGGAAATTGGCGTTTTGGAATAAACACAGAAAATAGTTAGCACAGCCTAAGGAGACCTCATACGTTTTGTTCTATGAGATAATAGCAGTCAGTTAATATGACCTTTATGAATTATGAAGCCTTTGTGATGTGCTTTTTTAAATTACTTAAATACATCAAAATTCACAAGAAGTGACGTTCGCCGATAGATTGTATAACAAAACATATAACATCTAAACCTGTGTTTACAACAGACCTTATTTTCGGCATTCATCCAAAAACACCATTAATTTCCCCATAGGCTTTGTCCAGCGAACCATGGCAAAATTAGTGCCTATAAAAATATGGCATTACTCTTTCTCTCTATAGAGCCCCACCGTGGACGAGACATAATACCCACAAAACCTAGTGGCCAAACAGGGAAATGGTTCAATTGTTTTCCAACATTCATTTTTCCCCCATAGGTGATTTCCAATAAGCTTACCCTGACGAGACATTTCACACCTCTTTCTGCAGCAACCAGTGATCCGGGTCAACAGTATAAACATTACGTCCGTCCCCTCGCCCCGACCTGGGCGCGAACCAGGTCGGTCTGCACACGTCAACAGTCACCCTCGAAGCATCGTTACCCAACGCTCCACAAAAGCCACTATTTCAAGTGATGTCACAGATTGAAACGCCACTAGCGCGCACCACCGCTAATGCACATCTCTTGCTGACACCTATTGTGTAATTTTACAACTTGCCCATGACAGGTCACAGAATTGTCAATTTAAAGAAATTCAGACAATTTATTCAATACTACATTTAGCTAACATTAGATAGTTAACCCAGAGATGCTTATGTTTAATACTAGATCATTGATTGCAGGATATTAGCTTGTCACTTAGCCTTTTAATAAATTGATAACAGTAAACATAGATAGTTGTATCTCATAGTACTCCGAGTGGTGACTCAAGACTCGCGTGAAAATAAAAGAGAGCCGCACACTCTAGGAACTCAGATGCAAAAATGTAATTACCGGTGTCTGTAATCATGGCCAAGAGTGGCCTAATATCATTGGTTAATTCTCAAATATTAAAATGGCATACAAAGAACAACATACAAACAACAAATGGATAGCATACGATCATAGATTCATTTTAGACTACACAAGCTTACAAACAATTACAATGGCAAAGTCACAATAATCACAAGAATGGCTTCAGATCAAAGTCTACGTTGAGACCGAAGGGAACAAGGGTCTTTAAGTTAAAGATCCAGGCAGCCTCTCGTTTTAACAAAAAACTATTAAGGTCACCCCCTCTCCTAGGGAGGGTGACATGTTCGATGCCAATATAACGCAGAGACGAAATCGAGTGGCCTGCCTCCAAGAAGTGGGCCGCAACTGGGTAAGTCAAGTTTTTGCACCTAATGGTGCTACGATGCTCTGAGATACTTACTTACTTTTATTTCGCACTTTGTTTTACCCACATCATTTTTTACCACAAGGACAAGTTATAAGACAAATAACTGCCTTAGTGGAGCATGTGATAACACCGTTGATTGGGATCTGTTTCCCTGTTTGTGGGTAGCCAGATAATAGATGGCTAATTACATTGATATGCTTTGGAGTGTCTAGCCAGCGTATCAGGAAAGCAAGCAAGACTTTAGTTTAGATAAACAAATGTTGTTCGCTAGCTAGCTAGGTCGCTAGCTACCTTACATCAGACATCCTCTACGCTGATGTTGGCTTATTGGATGCTACCAAAAAAATGTAATGGGATGAATAGAAATAGTGATAGCACACAGAAAGCTGCAATTATAGAACCCATTTTCAACTCTTGGGACATTGACCTTAAAAATGTTCACCCCAAGTGAGCCCCCTGACTCATTGACTATAAGGCCTACAGATTAATTCAGGTATTTTTTTTTTATCAATGTGTGCTTGTGTGTGTTAGTGTATGAGCACAGGTGCATAGGTTTGTGTTTGTGGGTTTGCAATTAGTGGAGGGCAGTATGTGCATTAACATAAGTGAAGTAACACATAAAATATTGGTTTAGGTGTTACGATATTCATTTAAAAAGTTGTTACTCACCTGATAACTTTTTCCACTTAATGTAATAAGTTACGTTATCATATTAAGCAAGAAGATATTACATTTACCGGTTTTATTACATTATAAATCTAAAAGTTAGTACATTAACCGTTGTTACAAGACACAGTACACATAGTTCTTACCTGGACCTCATGGATATTATTATCCAATGTATTATTGATTCGTTTTAGGAATATTTTAATCAATATAGATATATAAAATATACAGTTTAAGTGATAACTTCTTGTTTAGAAGTTTATTGATCAATTGAATACATGAATATACACCTATTTAATAATATCATGAGTATATGAAAATATACAATTATCAACATCACCCCCTCCCCCCACACACACGGGTTCACTGACATTTCCTATGATAACATTTATCCATTTAGATGTGTAATATTACAGAGACACAGGGGAGACCTGATCCTAGATCAGAGCTGCATATTATGCTCTAAAGGTTACCATGGTGATCAGACTAAGGCAACTGTTTAAGAATGGGAGATGGATATGACTGTTCACTAGATGTTTTCTATTGATCCTTTATTTATGGATCTGGAACCGGTGACAGATAGGAGGGAGAGGAAATACGGCACATTTTAGCTTTCTGGTGTTTTCTCATATTCCCTAAATGAGCAAAGCGCTTCCTACATAGACAAACATAGGGTTTCTCTCTAGTGTGTGTTCGCTGGTGTGAAATCAGGCTCCCTGATTGACTGAAGCTCTTTCCACAGTTATCACATCTGTAAGGCTTCTCTCCAGTGTGTGTTCGATGGTGTCGATTCAGGGTGGAAGCTGCAGCAAAGCTCTTCCCACACTGATCACAGCTGTAAGGTTTCTCTCCAGTGTGTGTCAGTTGGTGTGTTGTCAGGTGGACTGACTGATTGAAGCTCTTCCAACACTGATCACAGCTATAAGGCTTCTCTCCTGTGTGTGTTCGCTGGTGTCTAGTTAGTTTTTCTGATACAGCAAAGCTCTTCCCACACTGATAACAGCTATAAGGCTTCTCTCCAGTGTGTGTTCGCTGGTGTGCAGTCAGGGTGGAAGCTAGAGCAAAGCTCTTCCCACATAGACAGACATAGGTTCTCTCTCCAGTGTGTGTTACCTGGTGTCTAGTTAGGGAGGAAGCTACAGCAAAGCTCTTCCCACAGTGATCACAGCTGTAAGGTTTCTCTCCAGTGTGTGTTACCTGGTGTCTAGTCAGGGAGGAAGCTACAGCAAAGCTATTCCCACACTGATCACAGCTATAAGGTTTCTCTCCAGTGTGTGTTCGCTGGTGTGTAGTCAGGTGGACTGACTTATTGAAGCTCTTCCCACACTGATCACAGCTATAAGGCTTCACTCCAGTGTGTATTAGCTGGTGTGTAGTCAGGTGGACTGACTTATTGAAGCTCTTTCCACACTGATCACAACTATAAGGCTTCTCTCCAGTGTGTACTCGCTGGTGTACAGTTAAGGCTCCTGCACTAACAAAGCTTTTCCCACAATCAAGGCAGAGGTAAGGCTTCTCCCCTGTATGAATTCTTACATTAGATTTCAAGGTGTTAGATGCAGCAAAACTCTTCCCACACTGATCACAGTGAATAATGAAGCCACTCTGGTTTGTGAAACTCTTCCCACAGTCAGAGCAGCAGTGGTGAGGTTTCTTCCCTGTACGTCTCTGCTGGTGTTTCTTGAGATGTTCTGATCTGGAGACACTCTTCTCTGTCTCGTCAGCAACAGGATGTTGAGGCTCCCCAGATGATAAGCCCCTCCCACTAAGAGAACAACAGTACGGGGTGTCCCCTGTAAAATAAAGACATTGAATAGTTAGTATTTGTTTATGGACCCATATTTTCAAAACCTATAACTTTTTTTTGTTGTTATTTAGCAGGTGCTCTTATAAAGAGCAATTTACAGGAGCAATTAGGGTGAAGTACCTTGCTCAAGGGCGGCAGGTAGCCTAGTGGTTAGAGCGTTGGACTAGTAACCGGAAGGTTGCAAGTTCAAATCCCCATGGTACAAATCTGTCGTTCTGCCCCTGAACTGTTCCTAGGCCGTCATTGAAAATAAGAGTTTGTTCTTAACTGACTTGCCTAGTTAAATAAAGGTAAAATAAATAAAGGGCACAGACAGATTTTTCACCTTGTCGGCTCAGAGATTCGAACCAGCAACCTTTTGATTAGTGGCCCAACGCTCTTAACCACTAGGCTACCTGCCGCCCTCATCATCAATATGCACTCAGTGGAGTGGCCAGTTTATTAGGCACACACCCCTCCATACATGTATACTGTTAATCAATGAATTAACAGAAGTTGCAGAATCAGATTGTAGTATGTTCCACACACCCCATTGTTCTTACTTGATGAAATCAAATCTCCCTCCTCGTGTCCTTCTCTCACAGTTCCACTCTGCCCTGGTGTTTTCCTGCAGTCGACCAGCCGCACAAACACCCTCTTCAGATCCAGCAGTAAGGCGCTACCAGGAGAGTTGTGACCAGGGAACTCCGGCAGGGTGGAGGGGGACGGACTAGCTCTGTCCTGGAGACCACAGGAAGTATTGTACATAGAATATCATTAGACCAAACATTTGATTACTTTAGTCTAAATCTCTGATTGATTGGTGCATCCTTATAATACCTCCTTTCTCCTGAAGTGTGTAATCGTTCACTACTTTCCACAAATGTATAACAATTCTAATGCCCCGTCTTATGTTCAGAAGCTTTGATTGAGCATTCATTGGAGTTGAACACATCTTTCACCCCTGAGTTAATCTTGGTTTACACAGAACTAATGTCTCATGAATTGGTCAACCGCTCAATTTAGTTCTGGGTTCATACGTGATAAGAGGAGAGCTTAAGAGACGCTGGAACAAGGAGCTCCACCCTCTCTTTCAAGATACAGGCCGAATATCCCCTCCCCTTTCCAAAATTCAGAGGAAGCCAACACCAGCGAAAACGTGATTTGTCATAATAACCAGAGGAAAAACCAAAACACCTAAACTACTGCTGCTCATTATTATGTACTATTTAAAGCCAAATCCATCAATTTGTTTTTACTTTCCCCCGAAATTAAATGAATATCAATTTATACAGTTATCCCCATGTACAATAGAGCCACGTCTTTCTGGTGCCATTTACAGCTTGTTTCTAGCCTAAAGTGTTGCAGAGTTATTCTGATGTTTTTCTGGTGCTAACAAGCATGCAATGAACAACGTGCTGTTTACATCTATATTTGCTCACCCTTCGGAAAATCAGATCACGACTCAATCCTACGCATTTTACAGATATTCCAGTAATTCTATACACATACTGTCCATAATGTCTATACATCCTGTGATGGAAAATGTTATCATGTGAAGAACAGTCTTCAAAATGTTCATAGTGTTATAAATAATCCTTCTAATCCTAATAATCCTGCCTGTACTTGGTAAAAATATGAAGGGGGGCAACATGACCCCCTCCTCAGGACCATCTGGCAGAACGGCCAGAATATGTTCTATAAGTTATGATAGAGATGAGACTGTGCCAGACATGCCGGAACCAACCCTATGAACTCTGTAACGTGTCTGTAACCAGTATATAAGAGATCTAACGGGACTGCCCTGAGGGAGATACCTTCAGAACGGTACTTTATGCATCCTAAGTTTGACTTTGACCTCTAGAGCATGCTGATAATAAACAATGATTCATTTAAGATTGACTTAGAGTGTCCCTGTGTAGGATGTACACGACTATCTCATCACATCTACTACAAGACCAAAAGTATGTGGACACCTGCTCGTCAAACATCTCATTCCAAATGCATGTGGTACCCCCTTTGCTGCTATAACAGCCTCCACTCTTCTGGGAAGGCTTTCCAATTAAGGTTGGAACATTGCTGCAGGGACTTGCTTCAATTCAGCCACAAGAGCATTCGTGAGGTCGGGCACTGATGTTAGCCGATTAGGCCTGGCTCGCAGTCGGCATTGCAATTCATCCCAAAGGTGTTTGATGGGGTTGAGGTCAGGGCTCTGTGCAGGCCAGTCAAGTTCTTCCACAACAATCTTGACAAACTATTGCTGTATGGAACTTGTTTTTTGCAAGGGGGGCATTGTCATGCTGAAACAGGAAAGGGCCTTCTGCAAACTGTTACCACAAAGTTGGAAGCACAGAATGGTCTAGAATGTCATTGTTTGCTGTAGCGTTAAGATTTCCCTTCACTAGAATTAATGGACAGAACCATGACAAACAGCTCCAGACAATAATTTCTCTTACACCAAACTTTACCGTTGGCACTATGCATTGGGGCAGGTAGCGTTCTCCTGACATCTGCCAAACCAAGATTTGTCCGTCGGCAGCGAGCCTTACACGGAATCCAAACCAGCTGCGTGCGTGCACCATCGTGCGCTATCGTGCATAAATGCATTTTGTCCCCCTACACCAAACGCGATCATGACACACAGGTTAAAATATCAAAACAAACTCTGAACCAATTACATTAATTTGGGGACAGGTCGAAAAGCATTACATGTATGGCAATTTAGCTAGTTAGCTTGCACTTGCTAGCTAATTTGTCCTGGGATATAAACATTGAGTTGTTATTTTACCTGAAATGCACAAGGTCTTCTACTCCGACAATTAATCCACACATAAAACAGCCAACCGAATAATTTCTAGTCATCTCTCCTCCTTCCAGGCCTTTTCATCTTTGAACTTATAAAAAAAATCCCTGATTGGCATCTACACTTTTACCACGACTGGGAAGGTCTCCCACTCAGAAGTACGAGATGGAGAAGTGGAGACAGGGGTAGGTTGACCTCAGGTCTCCCCACTGGAAGCCCGAGGTAGGGGGAGTGGGGGATTAGTCAAATCAGTCACACTATGAAATGCTACCAAATAAACCACAATTAATTCATAATACTGTTAATATATAGTTTCACAGACATAGTTGCATTTTTTTCTGGTTTGCGAAATCGTTAAGAATAATATAAAACAGTGTTTAAGTGCAAATTAAGGGGCACTTCTGAAATATTTTGGAGCACCCTCTGGCATTGGCCAGGATGAGGTGCTATCTACCTTCTCAGCCACACAGGCCTCTTCAGAAATTATCTCGGAGCCTCAGGATGAGGAGCCGCCCACCTGCTCAGCCACACAGGTGTCTCCACAAATATTGTCTGAGGATGAAGACCCATTTGCTTCCACTTCTCCCCAGCAGGATTCTTCAGGTGGGTTTGTGTGCACGCACATGTGTGTGCATCCCTGCGTAACAAACAGAATAAATAATCTCCCTTTCGCAAAGTTTTAAGTTTCCATATTGTTGGTAACAATTATGATTTTATTATTACTGGGTATGTATGTGGGATGTTCCACCACTATAAATGTTGTGAATAACATGCGTAAACTAATGCCCATGTGCTCTCCTTTAGAAACGCCTGTAGCAGCATCCCACCAAATTCTGCTGCTGAGGATGAATCACTGTCTACAGACCCTGCTGCTGAGGATGAATCACTGTCTACAGATCCTGCTGGTGAGGATGAATTACTGTCTACAGATCCTGCTGCTGAGGATGAATCACTGTCTACAGATCCTGCTGCTGAGGATGAACCACTGTCTACAGATCCTGCTGCTGAGGATGAATCACTGTCTACAGACCCTGCTGGTGAGGATGAATCACTGTCTACAGACCCTGCTGCTGAGGATGAATCACTGTCTACAGACCCTGCTGCTGAGGATGAACCACTGTCTACAGACCCTGCTGCTGAGGATGAACCACTGTCTACAGACCCTGCTGCTGAGGATGAACCACTGTCTACAGATCCTGCTGCTGAGGATGAACCACTGTCTACAGATCCTGCTGCTGAGGATGAACCACTGTCTACAGATCCTGCTGCTGAGGATGAATCACTGTCTACAGACCCTGCTGGTGAGGATGAATCACTGTCTACAGACCCTGCTGCTGAGGATGAATCACTGTCTACAGATCCTGCTGCTGAGGATGAATTACTGTCTACAGACCCTGCTGGTGAGGATGAATCACTGTCTACAGATCCTGCTGCTGAGGATGAATCACTGTCTACAGACCCTGCTGACTGACAGAATTCAGACACAGCTTGTTTGCACAGGACCAAGTGAGGTACCACCTAACTTTGTTTCCCCAGGGAATGAGAGTGAAGGAAGATGTTGCCACCACCAGTATTTCAGGAAGACCTTGGTGAGTGGTGAAAAAAATCCCTAGAAGTTGTCTGGTGTATTCTGAAAAAACAACAACAGCCATTTCTGCTGCAAACTCTGTTCTAAGAAGAAAATTAATTTGGGAAACTCAGGACTTGTGACGTTCGTCATAAAGATGAGACCAAGACGCAGCATGAGTAGAGTTCCACGTAATATTTAATAACTGAAACTCAACTAACAAAACAACAAACAATCGAACGAAACGTGAAGCTATACGAATAGGGCAGACAGGCAACTAAACATAGAACAAGATCCCACAAACACCAAAGGGAAATGGCTACCTAAATATGATTCCCCAATCTGAGACAACGATAAACAGCTGCCTCTGATTGGGAACCATATCAGGCCACCATAGACATACCAATCACCTAGACCTACAAAAAACCCTAAACAATACAAAAACTAGTGTACCCATCCTAGTCACGCCCTGACCTAACCAAGATATCTCTGTTTTCTTTATATTTAAGGTCAGGGCGTGACAGTACCCCCCAAAAAAGTTTGGGACTCCCGGCCGCAAACCTGAACCTATAGGGGAGGGTCCGGGTGGGCATCTACCCTTGGTGGTGGCTCCGGTTCTGGATGCAGCCCCCCCTCTTTACGCTGATCCCTCCGCCTTTGTAGAACCGGACTGTGGACCGGCGCCGGAGACCCCAGACCTCAGAATTTGTCTTACTCTTCCAGTGACCGTAGCTGAAGCAGAGGAGCTTTCAAAGCTGAAAGCTTTGTATGGCTCGCCCAGGGAGCCATACAAGCTCGAACCGCGACTGGCTCAAGGTGATCTTAGGCTTGTGTGCGGCTGCTCAGCTATGGAAACCCATTTCATGAAACTCCTGACGAACAGTTGTGCCGACATTGCGTTCAGAGGCCGTTTGGAACTCGGTAGGGAGTGTTGCAACCGAGGACAGATGATTTTAACGCGTTACGCACTTCAGTACTCAGCGTTCCCGTTCTGTGAGCTTGTGTGGCGTACTCCTCGATTGAGCCATTGTTGCTCCTAGACTTTTCCACTTAATAACAATAACAGCACTTACAGTTGACCGGGGAAGCTCTAGCAGGGCAGATATTTGACAAACTGACTTGTAGGAAAGGTGGTGGTGCCACGTTGAAAGTCACTGAGGTCTTCAGTAAGGCCATTCTACTGTCAATGTTTGTCTATGGAGATTGCATGGCGATGTGCTCATTTTTATACACCTGTCAGCAACAGGTGTGGCTGAAATAGCCAAATCCAATAATTTGAAGGGGTGTCCACATACTTATGAATGTACTGTATTTATACTCTGGACTAATATTTATATATTTCTTAAATCATTTTTTTTAACTTTTAGATGTATGTAACATTATTGTTGTGGATTATTAGATATTACGGCACTGTTGGAACTAGGAACACAAGCATTTCGCTACACCTGCAATAAGATCTGCTAAGTATATGTATGCGACCAATAAAATCTGATTTGATTTGTTTTCTCAGCAAGATTGAGTTGTGTCCTGTCTGACAGTGAAATATGGCTAGTGTTTACCGTAGCTATGGAGTAGCTAGCTAGCGTTTACCGTAGCTTGGACTATGGAGTAGCTAGCGTTGCAGAAGACCATTGCATTCTAAGGTATTCTAAGGCAGCAGTGTGGCATTTAAAAAAAACGGATGTACATTTTGCCACAAAACATAGCTACGAGCGGCATTTGGACGTGAACTTGCTATCGTTAGCTAGCTTTTCTGTCGATGTTCAGCTGTTGTCTGCTAGCAAGCTAATGGCTTTAGTTATTTGTGTAACAAACCTTCCATCAACAATTACAGATAGCTACATTTATTTGCCTTTTCGTTAGATAGCTAGCTACAGAGGCTAACTTTAGCGAATAGCAACTGTATTGTTGCCAAGCATCCAAGTTGCTGACCAGGTTAGATAGAACTATAGATAAGTTAGTTAGTTAGATTTGTCTGAAACTTAGTTGGCATTGCCAGAAATGCTACAAAAAGGTATTAATGGACATAAATGTGCATGCGAGAGAGATACATTATAAATGTAATAAAAACTGTTGCATCTACAAAAGGTAGTCAAACAAACATTTAAGTCCAATGGTCACTTTATAGCTAGTGCCGTTTTAATCCGCTGCAATCATTTTTACCAAATCGGCGCAGAAAATACTGAACAACTCACGACTACAATATAATGGAATATAAAACAAAATCATTTTTGTGGTGGTCATTTATCTTAGCAAGGAAGCCAAAGACAACAAAAACTAAAAGTGTGTACTGTATGACTGACTCATAGACCGTTCAGGGAACATGAAAGATGAGGACGGCATTTCTCCACAAGTTAAGGTGAGTCAACATGTTTTTTTCTACTCGCAATGTACACACAGAAATCAGTACCATGGATAGACGCATCATATTTAGCCTACGTTTATCTAACTAAATCGTTTTTGGCAGGGGTGCAACATTTAGTAGTCCGAAAACGTTGGAAACATTAACTTGCTGTATCATTCTGTAGGTTGTAACTGTGAACTTAACAGGACAGATGTTGCTCTCTAGTTTTATGATGTAACAAAGGTCTGGTTGAATGTATTCTGCCACTGTCTTCTTGTCTCAGCTGTGTCAAGGCTTATGAACTAACAGGTTATATAACAAACAACGCAGGTAGTAATATGGCTATTTTTCTTGCTTGGCTTGTCTGACGCTTTTACCCACGCACCACTACTGCAAGTTGTAGCTTTGCCCTCATTATTTCTCCATGGTTCTGACTTTACCTGCTTGTTGCGCATTGCCTTGTATCAATCTGTGTGTTTTAGGCTAGTAGGCTAATTTGCTGAAGGACAAAATATCCCAAGTGTTTATTACCACCATTGTTTATTTTGTCCAGCTGTTCAAATGGAACGAATAGACATGGAAGATCAAAGATGATGAAAAATAGGCCTTGACATTTCATACACCACAGAAAACAGATTGTTCATAAGTCAACCAAACTTACCCGATCCATCATGGAAACAACTGTATTCTTTAACGTTTCTTCAAATATAAACATGACAGTAAGAGTTACGATACAGTTACTTTCTTTGTCACAGCGTTCAGATAAAGAAAAGCTAGAACACACCTTTTTAAATATAAAACTCGATTTAAATTGTGACAAATAAACGTCTAATTTAGACTAATCTTACATTAGAAACATCCTGGGAAAGGATGTGGAAATGTGTTTGGTTTGAAAACTAGATAGAGGATGGTAACAAAGTACTTCCTGTTGATGCTTTCCGGCTTCTTCTGTGGTGTTTAAAATGTGCCGCCACCTACTGTTCTTAGTCATCAACACCTCTCTTCAAGTGGGTGAGGCGGTTTAGGGAGTCATTTATTGTTAGGATATAACTGCTGTATTGCCTCAAATATATATATATAGTATGTTAAATTCATGTCAAAACATAAATTGGCATAATCAATATCATTAATCTATTTAAACTTTAAATTATTATTTGTATCACATCTTTTGTGTCATCCTCAATGATTGCAAATGCATTATGTCCATGTGTGGTTGTATTGTTTTTACATTTGCAAGTTACAACAAATTAAAATCAAAACAAATCTAAGGTATGTATAGAAACAACAGAAATAGCTTGCAGCCTCCGCCTGGCTGTGGTTTGCTGGAAGGTGGCAGGCTGAATTTGAGATTAGAGAAATTCCTTGCTATCGTCTTTCAAATTAGCTCATGGCTAGATGGCTTTCTAGCGCTTATAGCGGTCCTTAATGGAAGACGCAAAAGCGACCTGCCAAAAGCTTGTAGCAGTCCTGTGAGTGCAGGCTAAGAAACTTCAATCAAATAAGCCATTCGTTTTTGATGACCAAATTCAACACTCTCATTGACCTCCATACAAAAACTCCTTGCTTGGTGGGCGAAAAAAACTGACAAACACCACCTGCTGGAGGGAGACAGATTTTCCCTTGAGTTGGGCCTCTCACTTTGCCTCTTCCTCTCTGACAACGTTCTCTTCCAGAGTCCAGCTGTGGTTATTGGCTGAGGCCCATTAAGAGTAGCCTCGTAAATAACATACTGATTACCGATGAGCGATCGGTGCAGTGAACCAGTTAAGTCCGATTTATGTTCAATCAGACTTCTGCAGTGGCCATACACAATGGCCATTTTAGCATGTAAATCTTGGTGGGGCAAAGCCTACGTTTTTTGAGGGGGATGAATGCCAGCAAGGCAACAACACAACACTAAACAATACATTAATTGCACTATAACAGTGACAACTGGTTCCCACAAACTATTAAGGCCTACATAAAGCTGTCCCAGCAGAAGAGCTTTCTTTTCAGCACCATGGAGTGAATCCTTGTCATGCTACACCTGGCTATCAGCAGAGCCTTGTCGGGCAGCGAAACATTTCATTCAGCCTCATTTACCTCCTTAAAAAAAAAAGAATGCTGATATGGCTGACTTGCAAATGTGGTTTCTACTGACAATTGAGATGTACAAACTATGGCATAATCAATCAAATGTATTTATTAAGCCCTTCTTACATCAGCTGATGTCACAAAGACCTGTACAGAAACCCAAGGGGAATGATGGGGAACAATGAGCAGATAAGAGGCAATCAAATTTTGATTAAGACGATGAGCAACATAGTAGTAGTCAACGTAAACATGGGCGTAGTCACATAACTATTTGTTTAGCACTTCTAAAATGAACAGGAACAGAATTCAGAACATGCGCCGTTCTTACAGTATCATCCCTGTACACCAAGTCAGAATCATAGGATAAATAAAGGGGGCATATAAGCAGACAATGAAAGCTTTTACAATATTTGATGATATTTCTCTGAAAACTGGCTATAGGCTACATGTCAGAACAGTAGGCTAAGTTATGAGGGGGTAAGGGATCAAATTATTAGGGTAAAGCACATGGGCTACTAACAGCTTACTACACAACATACATTTAGTATTACTTTCTTAGCTACAGTATACATATCTCCCTGGCATATTGTTGCTGAGCATATTATATTATCATTTATGCAGCAGCATACAATACATTTTTGGACTCACTTTGTGCTATGCTCACTTGAACAGGAAGGTGGCATGGGCAAATTGTGTCATCAAAGTCTGTCTTCCTCTGGATTTATGATACTTTCAAGTCAACTGAAAACTGGGGAAAAAACAAGGTTGTATCTTGACGTCAGTGATCTTCAGATCGGAACTCTAGAAAAAGAGGCCAGAGTTTCTGACTTGGAATTCCGAGGTGGATGACCATTCAACACGTATTTTCCCGGTCTGAGCTTGCGTTTTTCTGAGTTCCCAGTTGTCTTGAACTCATTGAAGTCTGACATTTCCCAGTTCAGTTTCCAGTTGTTTTAAACGCGGCAGAAGTCCTGCTGGATTGACAGCATGGCCAATATATTCAACAGTTTCTGGCCCACAATGTTGTATGTGTATGTTTATCCTTTTAAGCTTGGAAAAGAGACCAGACTTGGACCACACACCCTCTCCACTGAATAGTTGGCTAGTGATTGCTTTGCAACGCTTGCAGTTATACACTGATTCCTTTCAAACCACTCATTGTTGAATTTGCGATTTCCAACTTGTTGTGTAATGTTTATGTCCAATGGCTGATGAGCACCGATACGTATTATCTATAATTTTTCTTCACTCTGCGGTCCGACTCATCCCAAACCATCTCAATTTGGTTGAGGTCTGGGGATTGTGGAGGCCAGGTCATCTGATGCAGCACTCCATCACTCTCCTTCTTGGTAAAATAGCCCTTACACAGCCTGGAGGTTTGTTGGGTCATTGTCCTGTTGAAAAACAAATGATAGTCCCACTAAGCCCTAACCAGATGGGATAGCATACCGCTGCAGAATGCGGTGGTAGCCATGCTGGTTAAGTGTGCCTTGAATTCTAAATAAATAAATAAGTGTCACTAGCAAAGCACCCCCACACCATAACACCTCCTCCATGCGTCACGGTGGGAAATACACATGCGGAGATGTTTTAATCAATTACTTTGTAATGTGATTATATTTACTATAGTTTCATCTAAAAAGGATAACTTCAATGTTTTACAATTTAAATGTTTCTGAAAAATCACTGAGGAGGGTCCTCCCCTTCCTCCGGAGGAGCCTCCACTGATACACACCCCCAACAGACACCAGTTAGTCACCCAGATAATCCCCTCCTTACTAATACCTAACAAGCTCAAAAACTAACAAATCACAAAGCCAGATAACAGCTGGCTAATTACATTGATATGCTTTGGAATGTCTAGCCAGCGTATCAGGAAAGATAGCAAGATTTTGGTTTAGATATACAAATGTAGTTTACTAGCTAGCTAGTTTGTTAGCGACCTTACATCCGATTTGTCCTCTTTTCTGCTGCTCTGATGTTGGCTGACTGGATGCCTTCATCTTTGAAATGAAGAGGAAAAAAAAGAGGGAAAACATTATTTGATAGAAGAGCATCACTTCTCAATGTTGGACGACATGGCAACCCAATGAGTTGAGACTTCAGGTCCGTTTTCAAAATCCTCTGGTTCAAAGTTGTGGCTACAAACAAACATTTAGATATTTCTCACATCAACTGGATAAACCTTCACAGGGCGGTTCTCCAAGTCCTGAAATCGCTATGAATTCTGGATATTGTGATTTGCTTACAACCAGAAAATGTAGCAAGCCCGTTTCTACAAGTGAGATACAGAAACACATACACTGAGAAGACAAAACATTAGGAACACCTGCTCTTTCCATTACATAGACTGAACAGGTGAATCCAAGTGAAAGATGTGATCACTTATTGATGTCACTTGTTAAAGCCACTTCAAATCAATGTAGATGAAGGGGAGGAGACAGGTTAAAAAGGGATTTTTAAGCCTCGGGACAATTGAGACATGTATTGTGTATGTGTGCCATTGATGTTGAATGTGCAAGAAAAACATATTGAAGTGCCTTTGAACAGAGTATGGTAGTAGGTGCCAGGAGCACCGGTTTGTCTCAAGAACTGCAACCTAAAGGACATCCAGCAAACTTGACACAACTGTGGGAAGCATTGAGTCAACATGGGTCAGCATCCCTGTGGAACACTTTTGACACCTTGTGGAGTCCATTCAAAAAATACATTGAGGGTTTTCTAAGGGTAAAGGGGGGTGGGGGCAACTCAACATTAGGAAAGTGTTCTCAATATTTTGTGCACTCAGTGTATACAGGTAAGTCTGTATTCTAAAGGTCGAAGATCAAAGTTCTGTTGATCTGAATGGACAGCTGTGAATCTAAGCTTTCCAATATGATTAAAGGGTAAACATGAGTAATAACCTGTATGCTGACATTGTCATAGGGTAAAACCCAGATTGGGAAAACTGAATGGGATGGAGGGATGAATAGAAAGAGTGATAACACACAGAAAGCTACCATTGATGCAATGATAGAACACATTTTACTCCAGGGACATAGACCTTAAAACAAATCTATGAGACATTTTCACCCCAATTGAGACAACCGATCACCCTGGCTCATTGACTATAAGGCCTACAGATAAATTCTGTTTATTTTTTATCATTATGTATGTATATATATATATATATATATATATAAAATTGTACAGGCGTGTATATTTCAATAATTACGTTATTTTACTTTTAGAAGTGTGTGTATTGTTAGATATTACTGCACTGTTCAAGCTAGGAACACAAGCATTTCCACACCGGCAATAACATCTGCTAAATATATGCATGTGACCAATACGATTTGAAGATTAGAGTGTATGTTTGTGTGTGTCACGCCCTGACTTTAGATATCCCTGTTTTTCTATATATTTTGGTTAGGTCAGGGTGTGTCTAGAATGGGTACTCTAGTTTTGTTCTTCTAGGGTTTTTGTATGTCTATGTTGGCCTGATATGGTTCCCAATCAGAGACAGCTGTTTATCGTGGTCTCTGATTGGGGATCATATTTAGGTCGCCATTTCCCTTTTGTGTTTGTGGGATCTTGTCTACATTGAGTTGCCTGAGTGCACACCAGTAGCTTCACATTTCATTTATGCTTTATTGAGTTTCTCTTTATTAAAAATATGTGGAACTCTTCACGCCTGGTCTACTCATTACGACGAACGTGACAGTGTGAGTACAGGTGAATAGGTTTGTAATTGGTGGAGGGTGGTATGTGCATTAACATTAGTGTAGTAACACAAACATTAGTTTAGGTGTTATATGATCAGGTTGAAGTCATTATGTTATTCATTTAAAAATGTGTTACTCACCTGATAACGTAACTTATTACATTAAGTGGAAAAAGTCTATATACTATATATATACTATAACAAATTATCATATTAACCAGGAAGATATTACATTTACTGGTTTTATTACATTAAATCTAAAAGTTATTACATGAACTATTGTTACAAGACAGCATACATAGTTCTTTCCTTGACCTCATGAATATTATTCAATGCCTCATTGATTAGTTTTAGGATCCTTTTAATGAATGTAGATATACATTTAAAAAATGAAAGTGATAAGTTCTTGTTTAGAAGATAATTTATTTAAAAATGAATATACACCTATTGTTGAAACATTATTCTACATGAAGACATTATAATAGTATCATGTGTATGAAAGATACAATTATCAACACCCCCCCCCCCCCCCCACCCCCACACAGGTTCACTATAACATTTTATATGATAACATTTATCCATTTAGATCCCAATGTGTGATATTACATAGACACAGTGGAGACCTGATCCTAGATCAGAGCTGCATATTATGCTGCACAGAGGTTACCATGGTGATCAGACTAAGTCAACTGTTTAAGAATGGGAGATGGATATGACTGTTCACTAGATGTTTTCTATTGATCCTTTATTTATGGGTCTGAAACCGGTGCTGGAAGGGAGGGAGATGAAATACGGCATGTTTTTGTTTTCTGGTGGGTTTTTCTCTCTCATTGGCCCTAAATAAACAAAGCTCTTCCCACCTGGACAGACATAAGGTTCCTTCTCCAGTGTGTCTTCACTGGTGTAAATAAAGGGTCCATAACTGACTGAAACTCTTCCCACACTGATCACAGATATAAGGCTTCTTTCTCTCCAGTGTGTGTTAGCTTGTGTTTAGTCAGGGAGAAAGTTTGAGAAAAGCTCTTTCCACACTGATCACAGCTATAAGGTTTCTCTCCAGTGTGTGTTCGCTGGTGTCTAGTCAGGGTGGAAGCTCGAGCAAAGCCTTTTCCACATAGACAGACGTAAGGTCTCTCTCCAGTGTGTGTTAGTTTGTGTGTAGTCAGCTCTCCTGACTGATTGAATCTCTTCCCACATTGATCACAGCTATAAGGCCTCTGTCCAGTGTGTGTTCGCTGGTGTGTAGTCAGCTCTCCTGACTGATTGAATCTCTTCCCACATTGATCACAGCTATAAGGCCTCTCTCCAGTGTGTGTTCGCTGGTGTGTAGTCAGGTGGCCTGACTGATTGAAGCTCTTCCTACACTGTTCACAGCTGTAAGGTTTCTCTCCAGTGTGTAAACGCTTGTGTATGGTCAGGCCTCCTGAATTAGCAAAGCTTTTCCCACAATCAAGGCAGGGGTAAGGCCTCTCCCCTGTATGAATTTTCAGATGATATTTTAAGGCATTAGATGCAGTAAAACCCCTCCCACACTGAGAGCAGCAGTACGGTTTCTCTCCAGTGTGAATCTGCTGGTGAATTAAGGACCTCAGTCTAGTAAAATTATTCCCAAAGTCAGAGTAACAGTGGTGAGGTTTCTTCACTGTATTTCTCTGCTGGTGTTTCTTGAGGTGATCTGATCTGAAGAGACTCTTCTCTGCCTCTTCAGCAACATGATGTTGTTGAGGCTCCCCAGATGATAGGTACCTTCCACTGAAAGAGCGATGGTTATGGGAGTCCCCTTTGAAACAAAATACATTGAGTAACTAGGTTTTGGAAATATGGGTCCATAAACATATAATATAGCAACATACACTCAGCGGACAGTTTATTCGGTCCACCCCCCCTTTCACAAAAATTGATCGCTCCTACATACAGTGGGTCATGTGGCGGTGAGTCCATTGACCCATCCAGCCTGGTGTCAACGGTACAGGCGGTGATCTGGTGAGGAGAATGTTTTCCAGGCACACTTTAGGTCCCTTGATACCAATTGAGCATTGATTGAACGCTACAACGTATCTGAACATTGTTGCTGAGCAAACCCAATAGAGTATCTTTGGGACGAGATGGAACGGGCTGTTGGCAGCATGAATGTGTAGCCGTCCAATCTGCAGCAACTGCGTAATGCCATCGCGTTAGAATGGACCAACATCCCTGGGGTACGTTTGACACCTTGTAGAATCAATGCACCAAAGAATTCAGGCTGTTCTGGAGGCAAAGGAGGGTCCGACCCAGTACTAGATGGGTGACCTAATAAACTAGTAACTGAGTGTATATTTTTTTATCAAATCAACAGAAGTTGCAGAATCAGATTGTAGTCTAATCCACACACCCCATTGTTCTTACTTGATGAAATCAAATCTCCATCCTCGTGTCCTTCTCTCACAGCTCCACTCTGCCCTGCTGTTTTCCTGCAGTCGACCAGCCGCACCGACACCCTCTTCAGACCCAGCAGTAAAGCGCTACCGGAAGAGTTGCAACCCGGGGACTCTGGCAGGGTGGAGGGGGACGGGCTAGCTCTGTCCTGGTGAACACAGGAAGTATTGTACATAGAATATCATTAGACCAAACGTTCGATTACTTTAGTCTAAATCTCTGATTGACAGGAGGTATTATAAGGATGCACCATTCTCCTGAAGTGTGTCATCGTTCACTACTTTACACATATGTACAGTTTCTCAATCACGTCTGCCAATTTTTCAAATGGAAGTGGTATATATTTTTGTAATATCCCGTCTGATGTTCAGAACCTTTGATTCAACATTCAGTGGAGTTGAACACATCTTTCACCCTGAGTTAATGATGGTTAACACAGAATTTAAGTGTCACGTAATTGGTCAGTCACTCGATTAAGTTCTGGGTTCATACATATTGGGAGAGATTAGGAGATGCTAGAACGAGGAGCAGAACCGGAATGAAGAGCTCCCCAGTCTCTCTCGAAATGTGAAAGATGGTAACACCTGCTAAATCATGTTGTTCAAATAACCAGTGATGAAAAACCTAAACACCAGAACTACTGCTGCTAGTTATCCCACTTGGAGCATGCTGAGAAAATGTTAGTCTCATAGTTTCAGTATTCTTATACAGTACATACATAGACAAAACCATCAGATATAGGGTATTGTAACATGTAGTAGAAACCTACAGTAAAAAGGTAGTGTAACCTGGTGCAATTTCTGCCCCATGCAACATTGCTCAAGATCCACTTTATGTGACTTGTTACTGTAACAGCATCCTCATCTAAAAATCAACAGCTTACAGTGTATCAACAACATTCAGATAATGAATGGAATAAACTAATTTATTTTAGTACAAAAAAAAAACAACGTAAACTACACACTATATAATTCTGGTTTCGTAGTTCAGTTTTTAGCAGTTTAAAAACAAATGACAGGAAAATATTTTTAAGCTTGAAACAGATTTTTGTGCTTAGAGTTGTGAAAATTGTACCAAAGAGAAACAATTAGATTGGAGTCATGGCTAGTGGGTGTATCCACGATATGTTTTATACCAGTCATTTAATTTCCAATCAGTGAAGGGAAGTGAATAAGTGCACAGTAACGGAGGAAGGAAAGATAACTAGGAATTCCTTAACATATTATGTAGGCAGAAGGAGATCTAGCGTGAGGGCCATGGGTTTGATGTTAGCCTACCATTATTTAGCCCTATAAAACATTAACGCTATACAATATGGTCAATTTATATGATTAAATTAAATCCTGAAATTGGTCTAGGCGGTTGTTGCTTATTTTATAAAGCAATGTACCCTACAGATGTCTGTGACTATACCTCCTTGAGGGGACCCTTGGGACTGGTAGCTACACAACTGGTGGGAGAAGGACCAGGTTCTTCAAAATTATTCATTTATTGAGTAAGTTATTTATTAAGTTAATAGTTTAAATTAAGTTAACACACAGCCGGGACTTGAGATAGGCCTATACAATAAGAATCCAACAATGATGCATGTTGTCTACATTTTAAAAAGTCTAATACATCTGTAGGCGGGAATTAAGAAACATTAGGAAACGGAAAACATTCCAAAGAACAGAATAGCATATTCTGAGTTTAAACGTAGATTCAGCGATATTATGTAGGCTATATGCACAAAGTAAACAGCTACATTTCCGAAATCACGAGGCTAAACTAGCTAGCTTGCTTTCTTTCAGCTGACTGTTGTAAACAAGCTAGCTACAGAGGCTAGCTGCTGGACTTTGGACAAACAAACTAAGTTTATATAGCAGCTGTACAGTTTCCAAGTTGCTGACCCGTTCAGATAGAACTCTGAGATTTGCCTGAAAAGAAATGAGCCATATCAGAAAAGCTACAAAAAGGTCGCACATCGTTGGTTCTTAGTGGACTGAAATGTGCACGTAACATGTAATAAAACCGGTTGCAGTTACAAAGTTAAATGTTTAAGTCCTATGGTCACTTTATGGAAGCTATGGTGCTGTTTTAATCCTATGAAAGAATTTCAGCTAAATAGGCACAGGAAATACTGAAAACCCACGACTATAATATAATGGAATATAACACAACATATAAAATAATAATTGCCCCAATGAAATGTTTTACCAGTGCATAGCGCGATGCGCATCTCAGTTACTTCTCAGGAAGATTAATAATTTCGAAAATTGGTTATTAACTAGCTGGCCTGGCGCATCCTTGACTATGAATGGAAATTAGGCTAGGCGAGCAAGTATTCTAGCCAGGTAGCCTAGGACAACAAAACATACAAGATCCTTGACTATGAATGGAAATTAGGCTAGGCGAGCAAGTATTCTAGCCAGGTAACCTAGGACAACAAAAAATACAAGATCCTTGACTATGCATGGAAATTAGGCTAGGCGAGCAAACATTCTAGCCAGGTAACCTAGGACAACAAAAAATACAAGATCCTTGACTATGAATGGAAATTAGGCTAGGCGAGCAAACATTCTAGCCAGGTAACCTAGGACAACAAAAAATACAAGATCCTTGACTATGAATGGAAATTAGGCTAGGCGAGCAAACATTCTAGCCAGGTAACCTAGGACAACAAAAAATACAAGCGTGACAGAGTCATAGACCGTTCAGCGAACATGAAAGAGGAGGATGGCATTAGCGTTTCTCTACAAATTGGGTGCGTGAACATGTTTTTTTCTACTTGCACTCACACACAGATATCAGTACCATGGATAGACATATTTAGCTTAGGTTGATCGGACTAAATCGCTGTTGGTATCTTTTAGTTGTCAATTTAGTAGACTAGGTATTGGTGATTAGATGATGTTGAAGTTGAAATGGTGCTTAAATAGTGGAGGCAGCCTCTGTTTTCTTTGCGACTTGAGGTAACTCTAAATCAATATTTGTTTACAAGTCCGATTTTTATTTTATTTAAATAGGCAAGTAAATTACAAGCAAAATATTTTGTGCTCTCCGTCTCTGCCTTCTTGTATCGGCTGTGTCCAGGCATATGAACTAACAGCATCAAACAACACAATCACAACACGTAGGTTGTAATGGCATAGGTTTCTGGATTGGCTTCCATGTAAAAACATTCTGGCTTATTTCTCCATGGTTCTGACTTTACCTGCTCGTTGCGCATTGCCTTGTATCAATCTGTGTGCTTTAGGCTAGTAGGCTACTTCGCTGAAGGACAAAATATCCCAAGTGTTTATTACCATCATTGTTTTTGTCCAGCTGTTCAAATGGAATGAATGATATGGAAGATCGAAGATAAACTAGGCCAATACATTTTATACTGTTAATAAAAGTAAACCAAACGTACCCGATCCATCGTCGAAGCTATTCTTTCTTCAACGTTTCTTCAAATAAAATAAAAAATGACAGTAAATATGTACCGTACAATAGTTATTCTTTGTCATAGCATGCATATAAAGAACAGCTAGACCAGAGCAATCAAACGTAATTTTAAATATCACAACTCGACTTAAATTGTGACAAATAAATGTCTGATGTAGGCTAATCTTACATCAGGAAGATCCTGGATAATATTTTACATTATCTATTAGAGTCAATAACACGTTCAACACCCTATCCACCAATAATCCTGTTGTCTGTTCGTCTAACTCTACCCGAGAGTCTGTTGGAACAACGTCCCCTTCGAAAGTCCAGATAGTTAATTGTCTGAGGCACAGTAAGTGTAGCCTAAAAAATACCAGACAAATTACAAGCTATACATACAAGCTAGCCTTGTAAATACAAGACGGATTACCGCTGCGCTATCCGTGCAACGAACCAGTAAAACCCGATGTATGTTCAATCCGACGTCTGCAGCGGCCATGCAGCATTTACAGCAATGCAACCTCCGCAGTAGTCGGTGCATTCATACTTCTTCCGCTTCACGCAGCAGACTCAAAGCTGTGGTGAAGGAAGTGGTATTCTTCTTCTTTGGCATTATGGCGGTCCGCATACAATTGTAATAGATGCATGCAGCTAAGTACTGTATTGGCTGTGTATCAGCCTACTACTCTGTCGTCTGAATTCATTACGCTTTGGGAAAAAACTACTAACTAGTGCTGCACAGGGGTGGAAAAAATACCTAATCGTCATACTTGAGTAAAAGATATCTTAATAGAAAATGACTAAAGTAAACGTTGGAAGTCACCCAGTAAAATACTATTCAAGTACTTTACACCACTGACCCTACACCCATTAAAACCTCATTATCCCACTACTTTGGCCCTCTGATCTTACACCAGACCAACAGCCTGGGAGGACTGGATATTATCGTTCAAAACACCTTGTAACTCTTCTGCAGTAAAATCTCATACTCCCAAGTAGTTCTCTGCAGCTGCCACCACATCTATGCACTTCGATTTATGTTCTATTGCTGCGTTACTGTTGACAACCATGGCCATGAACGCAAAAAAAACATTTAAAAAAAACTTGACGCATGTTATTCTTATCGCTCTCTATTGACATCGGCCTAATTACAGGGATCCTCTCAGGATCCCTCACCCTGGACCCATCTTCCTCTAGTACTCTCTTCACTGCCTCAGCATACAACACCTTCTGCACTACTGTGATCCTGGTAACCTCAACCTGTCTTCCTCTCACTGGACACATCTGATCTCCAGCACCATGTGTACCCCTACAGTTTATACACACAACTTTTTACATCAATACTACACATTCCTTTCTCTCAGGTCCTCCTGCACACTTCTCACATCTAGGAATCTCCCTGATACACACTGCTGGAAGGAAGTAGTCAAGGAAGGGAGTTTGTGTTTATACAGGAAGTACCGCCTCCCACCAACCAATCATGTCAATGTGGAGATACAGTGGCAAGAGAAAGTATGTGAACCCGTTGGAATTACCTGTATTTCTGCATAAATTGGTCATACAATTTGATCTTCATCTAAGTCAACAATAGACAGTCTGCTTAAACTAATAACACACAAACAATTATACATTTTCATGTCTTTATTGAACACACAGTGTGAACATTCACAAGGTGGGAAAAGTATGTGAAACCTTGGATTTAATAACTGGTTGACCCTCCTTTGGCAGCAATAACCTCAACCAAATGTTTTCTGTAGTTGTGGGTCAGACCCGCACAACGGTCAGGAGGAATTGTAGACCATTCCTCTTTACAAAACTGTTTCAGTTCAGCAATATTCTTGGGATGTCTGGTGTGAACCGCTCTCGAGGTCATGCAACAGCATCTCAATCAGAGGTCAGAACTCCGACTGAGCCACTCCAGAAGGCGTATTTTCTTCTGTTGAAGCTATTCTGTTGATTTACTTCTGTGTTCTGGGTCATTGTCCTATTGCATCACCCAACATTACATTCTCTTGCAAAATGTTTTGACAAAATTAATTCCCAAGTTCTGTCGATGATAGCAAGCCTTCCAGGCCCTGAGGCAGCAAAGCAGCCCCAAATCATGATGCTCCCTCCAAATCAAATCAAAGTTTGTCACGTGCACCGAATACAACAGGTGTAGACCTTTCAGTGAAATGCTTACTTACAGGCTCTAAACAACAGTGCAATTTCAAAAAGAAATAAATATATATAATTATAAAAAGGGATTAGGTGAAAAATAGGTAATGAAATAAAAACAGTACAAAGACAGCGAGGCCATATACAGAAGCGAGGTTATATACAGTAGCGAGGTTATATACAGTAGTGAGGCTATATACAGTAGCGAGGCCATATACAGTAGCGAGGCCATATACAGTAGCGAGGCCATATACAGTAGCGAGGCCATATACAGTAGCGAGGCCATATACAGTAGCGAGGCTATATACAGTAGCGAGGCCATATACAGTAGCGAGGCCATATACAGTAGCGAGGCTATATACAGTAGCGAGGCCATATACAGTAGCGAGGCTATATACAGTAGCGAGGCTATATACAGTAGCGAGGCCATATACAGTAGCGAGGCCATATACAGTAGCGAGGCCATATACAGTAGCGAGGCCATATACAGTAGCGAGGCCATATACAGTAGCGAGGCCATATACAGTAGAGGCCATATACAGTAGCGAGGCCATATACAGTAGCGAGGCCATATACAGTAGTGAGGCTATATACAGGCACCGGTTAGTCGGGCTAATTGAGGTAGTATGTACATGTAGATATGGTTAAAAGTGACTATGCAGATATGATAAAACAGAGAGTAGCAGTTAAAGTTAGGATGAGGTTTTGATGTTGGTGTGCTGTCCCTTTTTTTCTCTACATAATGTTGTGTGTTCCTTCCAAACAACCCAACTTTAGTTTAATCTGTCCAGAGAATATTTTGCCAGTAGCGCTGTGGAACATCCAGGTGCACTTTTGCGAACTTTAGACGTGCAGCAATGGTTTATTTGGACAGCAGAGGCTTCTTCCATGGTGACCTCCCACGAATGCCTTTCTTGTTTAGTGTTTTACATATTATTGACTCGTCAGAGACGTTAGCATGCTCCAGAGTTTTCTGTAAGTCTTTAGCTGACACTCTAGGATTCCTCTTAACCTCATTGAACATTCTGCGCTGCGCTCTTGCAGTCATCTTTGCAGGACGGCCACTCCAAGGGAGAGTGGAAACAGTGCTGAACTTTCTCCATTTATAGACAATTTGTCTATACTGGTTGACCATATGACTGATGCATATCAAGGCTTTTAAAGATACTTTTGTAACCCTTTCCAGCTTTATGCAAGTCAACAATTCTTAATCTTGGGTCTTCTGAGATCTTTTGTTCGAGGCATGGTTCACATCAGGCAATGCTTCTTGTGAATAGCAAACTCACATTTGTTTTATATTTTTTTTTATAGGGCAGCTCTCTCTCTTGGATTTATGTAACAAAAACGCTTTCTAAATTCACAAAAAGTTACATTAGCTGATGAAGACTCAAAACAAAAACAGAAACAGCGCCGAAACCTGTTTCCCACAGACCTTATTTTTGGCATTTAGCCAAAAACGCCATACAATTTCCCCATGGCTTTGTTCAAAGAACCATGGCAAAATTAGTGCCTATAAAAAGATGCCATCACTATTTCTCTCTATAGAGCCCGACCGTGGACGTGTCATAATACCCATTAAACCTAGTGGTCAAGCAGGGAAAAGGTTCCAATAGTTTTTCCACCATTACATTTTTCCCATAGGAGATTTTAGAAACACTTAAAATAAGGGCTGTGTTTCGTGTAGGCAGGACATGTAAATCGCTCTCAGACAAGGTGACTTTTAATCAATATAATATATAACATTTATCGCTTTAGGCCACAATGTGTGCATGGACACAGGGGAAACCTGCTCCTAGATCAGAGCTGCATATTTTAGATGCAGTAAAGGAGTCAATGGAATGAAGACCGTTCAACAAATCTGATCTAACAAAGTGGATATTCGTCAAATCGTCATGCTATACAGCATCTGGAAAGTATTCAGACTAGGGCTATCCCGACAAAAAAAATTCTGTAGACCAAAATTAATTTGTTCTTTTAACCAATCCATTTGATCTAAATGTTTCAGTGTATGTTTTTATTTATAGACATTTATAAACACAATGTGTTTTAATAAAATCAACTATATGCACTGAGCTTACGGTTTGATGAAATAAGGCAAATGCCTCAAGAGGGCACCAGAGATCTAGATAACCAGAAGAAGGAAAAACGTAACCTGACCCAACCATTCTTCTCCCGCTCCAGCTGGCTTTCTCCGATTCTGCCATTACTCTCCTGAAGTTACTAGTAATAGGCTACAAGAAGAGTTCGCAACCTTTCATGTGGAATGACAATTTCTTACCATTTCTACTGATCTGTGTGCCAGTTATGGTTTTCATATGCACATTTTTGTGAAACAGTTTCATTTAAATTTATAATAACGTCTACATATCTCAAAATCATTGTCAAATGGTTAATCCAATTTCTAGCCAAATCTAAAATGGTACAAACCTAAAAAAGTAACTTCCATTGCCAACATAAAGCCAACGAATAAAAACCTTTCAACCTGCAGGTAGAAAACATCCTGATAAAATTAAATATCCTATCAATCACATTGACTACATACAAATGGCCTGTCTGCAACAAACTTGAAACATTGTATCAACTATTAAGGGTGCGTGCGGCCTGAAAATAGTGCTAGCGAACTTGCAACATTTTATAAAATATTCTGGACCCTCAGTTTCCTGTGCCAATGAGCTCTGGACAGACACAGCTGTAGGCCATTTGCACAAGGGATAAGAAACTTGAGCAGGAGCTCAATGGAGTACCAGCACCTCAACTGCTAAAGCTCCTGTTTGTCTTGTAGAATATTAGCTCAAAAGTATTGTGGTGTTTCTGCACCAAAATATAAACAGTACCAGCACCCAAAATGAGTACCGGAACCTGTTTCAGTCCAAGTCAAGCACTGATAAGTGATCAGCCTATTTTTGACGTTTCCACTGGATCAGAGCATGACATTTTTCCCTTTCACACTATGTGGTTATTGAAAAAGGGAGAACGCTGGAAAGATTTTAAATACAAAATGCGTAACTATTGTAATTCTCAAACAGACTTTGTTTGCTTGCCGGTTGAGGTGAAGAAAACATTACTTTGAGAAGATCAACAGTGATGGTGTGTTAAGCCAATCAGAAATATTATCTCCAAAATGGGCACATTTATATACACACATACATTTGCCCGCAGGCCAGGTAGCCTATAGGCCTACTTCTATGCATGCGGGTCCTTACTCAACATTGACAGGACAAACAAACAAAGGACTGACTAAAATGACAAAACTCATAAATGGAATGAAATCAACCAAAACTCGTTTCTCACAAGTGCAGCATAGGTTGTGCGGTCTGCAAACAACGTGTCGACTCCGACAATAATACCGGGAAGACTGTAATAATTATATTGAATGCAATTAACAGAAATTACTGTAACCAAAGTAACAAACATTGTAGATTAGGAATTAACGTTTGAATGCACTACTGGTGATTTGTAATGGGGAAGTGATATCAAACGCAAACAATTCACACAATGAAGTTATGAAACAATGAATGTGCACAAATTGGCAGGAGAGAGAGAAGCACATTGTGCGTCTGGGCGCTCTATGGTCAATCCGACATCTGCATTGGCCATGCAGCATTTATGGTGATACGACCTCAGTAGAAGTCAGGGAATTCATACTTCTTGCGCTTTGCAAAGCAGTGCAGAGGTATTTGTTTTTTCTACAGGTTGTGTACCCCCCCACACACATTTCACATTACAGCCTTATTCTGAAATGGAATAGTCTTGGTGGTTCCAAACATCTTCCATTTCAGAATGATGGAGGCCACTGTGTCCTTGGGGACCTTCAATGCTGCAGAAATGTTTTGGTTCCTTCCCCAGATCTGTGCCTTGACACAATCCTGCCTCGGAGCTCTACGGACAATTCCTTCAACCTCATGGCTTGGTTTTTGCTCTGTCATGAACGGCCAACTGTGGGACCTTATATAGATCGTTGTGTGCACTTCCTAATCATGTCCAATCAACTGAATTTACCACAGGTAGACTCCAAACCAGTTGTAGAAACATCTCAATGGAAACAGGATGCACCAGAGCTCAATTTTGAGTCTCATAGAAAGGGGTCTGAATACTTATGTAAATAAGGTATGCATCTTTTTTTCTTCTTTAAAAAAAATACATTTGCTAAAATTCCTAAACTTTCCCCTTTGTCATTATTGGGTAGTGTGTGTAGATTGAGGGGACTTAAGTCTGATTTGGATATATTTGGCTGTTTTCGCAGGTAACATTTAAAAGTTGAGAAGTGACTTCTAAATACCAACTCCAGTTAGTATAAGCTGGTTAGCATAGCTAGCATACAGACATCGGTGGTGGTAGTCAGTTATTTTTAACTAATGCAGTTGATTGGGGAAACTAACATTTATTGTTAGGGTTGACATCCATACAAGCATTATACTCTGATTTGTACCTCAATATATTGTGACATACACATATAAACAATAGTCTAAACGTAGGATAATTATGCTGGGGGGCAATGAAGAGATTCAGGATTATTCCCCCATGGCCTTTTCTTTCCATGGCAATTCCATTGTTTTGCTCGAGTTCAATTGACTTCTTTACCTGCATCTATGTTCCAAACAGGTTACCGTGGTGATCAGACTAAGTCAACCGTTTAAGAATGGGAGATGGATATGACTGTTCACTAGATGTTTTCTACTGATCCATTATTTAGGGATCTGGAAGTTGAAAGACACGTTTGTGCTTTCTGGTGTTTTTTCATTGGCCCTAAATGAACAAATATCTTTCCACATACACAGATATAAGGGTTCTCTCCAGTGTGTGTTCGCTGGTGTCTAGTCAGGTTCCCTGACTGACTAAAACTCTTCCCACACTGATCACAGCTATAAAGCCTCTGTCCAGTGTGTATTCGCTGGTGTCTAATCAGGTTCCCTGACTGACTAAAACTCTTCCCACACTGATCACAACTATAAGGCCGCTTTCCAGTGTGTGTTCGCTGGTGTGTAATCAGATCTCTTGACTGACTAAAACTCTTACCACACTGATCACAGCTGTGAGGTGTCTCTCCAGTGTGTGTTCGCTGGTGTGTAGACAGGTTGGAAGCTCGAGCAAAGCTCTTCCCACACTGATCACAGCTATAAGGCTTCTCTCCAGTGTGTGCTCGCTGGTGTCTAGTCAGGGACGAAGCGAGAGCAAAGCTCTTTCCACATTGATCACATTTATAAGGCTTCTCTCCAGTGTGTGTTCGCTGATGTGTAGTCAGGTCTCCTGACTGAGTGAAGCTCTTCCCACACTGATAACAGACATAAGGTTTCTCTCCAGTGTGTACGCGCCGGTGTATAGTTAGATTTTCTGAAAGAGAAAAGCACTTTCCACACTGATCACAGCTATAAGGCTTCTCTCCAGTGTGTACACGCTTGTGTATGTTTAGGGTTCCTGCATTAGCAAAGCTTTTCCCACAATCAAGGCAGGGGTAAGGCTTCTCCCCTGTATGTATTCTCAGATGAGATTTTAAGGTGTTAGAAGCAGCGAAACTCTTCCCACACTGTGAACATCTGTACGGATTCTCTCCTGTATGGATTCTATGGTGTAACTTAAGACCTCCTGGACAGGTGAAACTCTTCCCACACTGAGAGCAGCAGTACGGTTTCTCTCCGGTGTGAATCCGCTGGTGAATAATGAAGCCACTCCTTCTAGTGAAACTCTTCCCACAGTCAGAGCAGCAGTGGTGAGGTGGCTCTCTGGTGGCTCTCTGCTGGGGTTTCCTGAGTTGTTCTGACCTGTAGAGACTCTTTTTTGCCTCGTCAGCAACATGATGTTGAGGCTCCCCAGATGATAAGCCCCTCCCACTGAGAGAATGACGGTTAGGGGTGTCCCCTGTGAAGCAAAGACATTGAATAACTAGGTTTTGCAATGCATAAACAAATACGACCCTCAGTATAAACATAACTGCCAAAATAAAAGGAAACACTTGAGGAAATTAGGGTTCTGGCGGCTCTTATGGTGTTGGGTAAATTTTCCTGGCATGCTTTAGGTCCACTCAACCATTTAGAGGGCAAGGTAAACGCCAATAAATGCAGAGCCATTGAGCGTTCACCTTCAACCTATGGTTGATGACAATGCCCCCATCCACAGGGCATGAGTGTTCACTGAATGATTTAATGAGCATAAAAAAACAGTTATTACTTTAACTACTGTTCCCTGAAGGAGGGAAACAAGGTACAGCTATAGGGAGTTCACGTACTAGCGCCCTCTACTGAGGAACATTAGAATCACGCTTGACAAGGCCAATGAACACCGTGCCGCACCTTCTCATGTGATAAAACTAAGGTACGGAGTCATTCCTTCAATTCAGTACCGCTCCTAATCTGAACATGGCGGTGTGAGGACAAACAACTGTTGTACTTTGTTTGCCTCTTTCATTGAACATTAGTTCTAGTCGTAACTGTAGGTTCCCTTTTAGTCAGGAAACTCAGGGGATCTGAAATCACAACCCAACTCAACACCAAATGAAATGGCCCACGGCAGACCACCTAGGGTTCCAACCCAACAACAAACCTGTGGCATCTGGGTATATTGCAAAACTGTGCACTGCCTTTCAACGACCCTCTCCCGTCCCAGCCATAAGAACACTGTGGGCTACGCTGGGGCAATGACATCCAAGCGATAAAACCTCACAAAAGTGTGTGGTGATACACAACTGGCCGCAGTACAAATATCCATTGCCCATGAGTTGGAGGTGAACCAAACACATGGGTGGCAGGGTAGCCTAGTGGTTAGAGCGTTGGACTAGTAACCAAAAGGTTGCAAGTTCAAATCCCCGAGCTGACAAGGTTAAAATAGTTAAAATATGTCGTTCTGCCCCTGAACAGGCAGTTAACACACTGTTCCTAAGCCGTCATTGAAAATAAGAATTTGTTCTTAACTGACTTGCCTAGTTAAATAAAGGTAAAATAAAAAATGGCTGATTGGTTCTGAACTTGTAGACCTTAATGCCTGTTAAAGGGATGCAGGTCTAAAATGGGACAAAGTCCAGCCCCTCTTGGGAACCAGGAAATACTGGCCGTCCTGAGAGAAATGGCTTGAGATGGCACTTTACAGGCCTGAAAATGGGCGCTTAGGTACCCACCCAGATTGGGGTGGTACCCACCCAGATTGGGGTGGTACCCACTTGAGGGGTACTGCTTTCACAATGAAAATCTAGGGATGATTCTCTCTCATCGTGATAGGTGCGCGGGAGCTGCTGCTTTCCCCACTTCGCAAAGGAACCTTTACCTTCAGGAGTACAATGGAGCCTGTGCCAAGCAGACTGACGCTGTTCTTGAGGGAACAGGAGCAGACTTGGGTGTAGATCCGGCAGCCAGCTGATCCGGCTGTCTGCAAATCCTCTCAAAGACAGTCCTGCTTCAGAGCCGTGAAGCACCGTGTCCTGCATAGATGCCAAGGCCGAGCCGAACAACCCCGTAGGAGAAAGTGCCTCTGCCTGTCCAGCTGGTCTCTCTCCGGCACCTAAGACAAAGTCAACCAGCCCCCATGCTTCTCCCGAATGCTGAGACAGTGCAACGGAACATGCGCAACACGAAATCGGCCATAGTACTCTCATCTAGGAGCTCTGTTTTTGGGATCCTCGCAGCCAGGGCTGCCAATAGCTCAGTTTGGTAAATCTGCAGCATTGTGACCATGTTCAGGGACTGGGCCGCCACCCCCTGATCCTGGTACACCTTGTCAAGCTGCAACCCTGAAAAATAAGGATACTTATTTGGGAGGGATGTGTTGGAATTAGCCATCCCTTTGTTAGCCAATGAGGCTAGGTAGACAGCTAGCTTCCCATCCAATGGAGGCATTGTGACAAGCCCCGCCCCCTCCATACCCATGAAGTGTGAATACCCATGCAGCATAAGCTTGGCTGAATGCAGCCGAGTCTGAGGTGTATCCTACGAAGCAGGGATGAGGTTCTGGTGACGCTAAGCAATGCACTTCCACGCTGTCTCCGTACTGCTGTACTGTTTGTTGCTACCTGACAAACGTTTTCGCTTTTGGTTCTTAACCATTTAAATCAAAGTCTGTGTTTAACAAGTTTACCAAGGTCCAAGTTTTCTCCTCACACAACTTTTACCTGGACATAGATCTGCAGGACCTTGTCGTCCCCCCCCCGAAGAAAGTGAAGTAACGTTATGCCTTCTTATTGCAGTCGCTGTACTCTTAATATAAAGGATAACTGTTGCCTTATGGTGAGTGTAGCAGAGTTGCTCGGCTTCAGACGCAATTGTGCAAGTGTGGGAATTAATGATACAGTGTCTGTGCCACCAGTAAATACAGGTAGTAGTGTTAAACCCCCTTCACAGTCCCCGCAGCCGAACAATTTTGTCATGGCTTCTGGGGAAAAAAATATTTTGGCATGCTCAACCAGTGCCGCTCATTCAGCCGATAGAGACTTAACTGGTTTTCCCCACTAAGCAATGAGACGGAGTTAGAGCCTTCTCAGGTCTCTCCTCCACCCGTTACAGGGTCTAAGCCGCCGAAGCATCCCATCATTAGCTCTGACAAATTGAAAACCCTAGTCATCGATGACTCCATTACCCACAATATCAGACTTAAAAATAATTATCCAACGATCATACATTGTTCACCAGGGGGCAGGGCTACCGACGTAAAGGCTCATCTGAATATGGTGCTGGCTGAGGCTAAAACTGGCAAGTGTAGATGGTAAAGGCATCAACGATGTTGGGATGAACAGTCTGGTTACCAAGTGTAACATAACTTCAGCGTGTAACTTAGCTAAAAAGATGTGTTGGCATCAAGTAATTGTCTCTGGCCCCCTCCCAGAACCGGCCAGACACCACGTCGCCAACCAAACAGGAGCCCTGCACGATGCCAAAAGACATATCAGCTGGCTCTATATCACTACGCTGGGAGGATAGCGCCATCTGATCTCACCACGAGCCCAGGTCCACCCCTGCATCCCGCAACTCAGACTCCGCCAAGGTACAGGCGCCCAGGGGAGGAAAATCACACTCGTTACCACAAAGCCTTCTATGGAAGGCGACACGTTTCTCTAAAGTGCTTAAACGCAGCCGGCAACAGTGGTCCCATGAGCCAGATCAATCCAGGGCAGCCCGAGCTGCCATCCAGCAGAGACATACAAGACTAAACTTGTGAGTATTATTCAAAGACATGGTGAAACCGCATGATTGTGGGCAAGGTCGTGAACTCAAACCCGGCTTAACAACCTTCATAGACTCGTTTGTACTAGCCATCTTCCTTACAACCAGTTAGCCACGCTAAAAAGCCACAAGAATAACTAGCAAACATTTGTAAGAAATTTCACAAAACTAGTTACCAAACTTTAACGCACAACTTCCAGAAGGATAAGCATAGTTAGTGGGACAGTTCAGTTTTAATAAATCCTGAAATTGCATTCCAATCTTTGTTTAGAAGAAATGTGTGAGATCGTTCTGCTCAGCTCGAGATGAAGACAGGAAGAAATTGAAGGAATGACTCCGTGCCTTGGTAGGCGGGGACTCCACTGAAGCACAGGGTATATTGGCCTTGTCAGGCGTGACTAATGTTCTTCATTAGAGTGCACTAGCGCTCAAACTGTCCACAGCTGTATTGGGCCAAGTTTCCTGACTGAAAGGGAACAATGCAAATCATACGCCCTGGCCGTTTGTTACCAGATCTCAACCAAATGGAACACTTATGAGATTTCGGGGCGCGAACCTCAGACAGCGTTTTCCACCACCATCTATAAAAACACCAAATCCTTGACTTTCTCGTGGAAGAATGGTGTCGCATCCCTCCGATAGAGTTAGACACTTGTAGAAACTATGCCAAGTCACATTTAAGCTGTTCTGGTCTATTAAGGCACTATGTTGGTGTATCTTTTGGTAGTTACCTGTATATATATTGTTTATCAATCAATGAGCAGTTAGAGAAGCAGATTATAGTTTAATCAACACACATTGTTCTTACTTGATGAAATCAAATCTCCATCTTCTTCCTTCTCATCCTCCTCGTGTCCTTTTCTCACAGTTCCACTCTGCCCTGGTGTTTTCCTGCAGTCGACCAGCCTCACAAACACCCTCTTCAGACCCAGCAGTAAGGCGTTACCAGGAGAGTTGTGACCAGGGCACCCCGGCAGGGTGGAGGGGGACGGGCTAGCTCTGTCCTGGTGACCACCCAAAGTATTGTACATAGAATATCATTAGACCAAACATTTTATTACTTTAGTGTTTAGTCTAAATCTCTCTACAACACTGTTCCAAAAATGCAATTGAGAAAAACTGTAATGGCACTTACTAATGAAGTTTGTAGTATTGACTGTCCCCATAAGGCATTTTACCACTATAGCCGAGTTTACCATAGTCAAATCTAATTGTATTGGTCATACGCGCCGAATACAACAGGTGTAGAAGTCAGAAGTTTATATAAACGAGTTTTAATGACTCCAACCTAAGTGTTTCAACCACTCCACAAATGTCTTGTTAACAAACTATAGTTTTGGCCAGTCAGTCATCTACTTTGTGCATGAAAAGTCATTTTTCCAAAAATTGTTTACAGACAGATTATTTCACTTATATTCACTGTATCACAATTCCAGTGGGTCAGAAGTTTACATACACTAAGTTGACCGTGCCTTTTAAACAGCATGGAAAATTCCATAAAATTGTCATGGCCTTAGAAGCTTCTGTTAGGCTAATTGACATCATTTGAGTAAAATGGCGGTGTACCTGTGGATGTATTTCAAGGCCTACCTTCAATCTCAGTGCCTCTTTGCTTGACATCATGGGAAAATCAAAAGTAATTAGCCAAGACCTCAGAAAAAAAAACTGTAGACCTCCACAAGTCTGGTTGGGAGCAATTTCCAATTGAAGGTACCACGTTCATCGGTACAAACAATAGTATGCAAGTATAAAGACCATGGGACCACGCAGCCGTCATACCGATCAGAAAGGAGACACGTTCGGTGTCCAAGAGATGAACGTACTTTGGTGCAAAAAGTGCAAATCAATCCCAGAGCAACAGCAAAGGACCTTGTGAAGATGTTGGAGGAAACGGGTACAAAAGTATCTATATCCACAGTAAAACGAGTCCTATATCGATATAATCTGAAACACCGCTCGGCAAGGAAGAAGCAACTGCTCCAAAACCACCATAAAAAAGCCAGACTACGGATTGCAACTGCACATAGGGACAAAGATTGTACTTTTTGGAGAAATGTCCTCTGGTCTGATGAAACAAAAATAGAACTGTTTGGCCATAATGACCATCATTATGTTTGGAGGAAAAAGGGGGAGGCTTGCAAGCCGAAGAACACCATCCCAAACACGAAGCACGGGGGTGGTGGCATCATGTTGTGGGGGTACTTTGCTGCGGGAGGGACTGGTGCACTTCATAAAATAGATGGCATCATGAGGGGAAAGTATGTGGATATATTGAAGCAACATCTCAAGGCATCAGTCAGGAAGTTAAAGCTTGGTTGCAAATGGGTCTTCCAAATGGACAATGACCTCAAGCATACTTCCAAAGTTGTGGGAAAATGGCTTAAGGACAACAAAGTCAAGGTATTGGAGTGGCCAGCACAAAGCCTTGGCCCCAATCCTATAGAAAAATTGTTGGCAGAACTGAAAATGCGAGAAAGGAGGCCTACAAACCTGACTCAGTTACACCAGCTGTCAGGAGGAATGGACCAAAATTCACCCAACTTCTTGTGGGAAGCTTGTGGAAGGCTACCCAAAATGTTTGAGGGTTTCTGGCATGATGGTGTTGATGTGAGCCATGACCAGCCTTTCAAAGCACTTCATAGCTACAGACGTGAGTGCTACAAGTTGGTAGTCATTTAGGCAGGTTCCCTTAGTGTTCTTGGGCACAGGAACAATGTTGGTCTGCTGAAAACATGTTGGTATTAAAGACTCGGACAGGGAGAGGTTGAAAATGTCAGTGAAGACATTTGCCAGTTGGTCAGAGCATGCTCGCAGTACACGTCCTGGTAATCTGTCTGGCCTTGCGGACTTGTAAATGTTGACCTGTTTAAAGGTCTTCGGAGGGCATAGAGGGATTTCTTATAAGGTTCTGGGTTCCAGTCCCACTCCTTGAAAGCGGCAGCTCTAGCCTTTCGCTCAGTGCAGATGTTGCCTGTAATCCATGGCTTCTGATTGGGGTATGTACGTACGGTCACTGTGGGGACGACGTCGTTGATTTACTTATTGATGAAGACAATGACTGATGTGGTGTACTCCTCAATGCCATCGGAAGAATCCCGGAACATATTCCAGTCTGTGCTAGCAAAATAGTCCTGTAGCTTAGCATCTGCTTCATCTAACCACTTTTTTATTGACTTCCTGCTTTCATTTTTGCTTGTAAGCAGGAATCAGGAGGATAGAATTATGGTAAGATGTGTGGAGTAAAGGTGTATGTGGAGTAAAGGTGGTCTAGATTTTTTTCTCCCTCTGGTTGCATATTTAACATGCTGATAGAAATTTGGTAAAACAGAAGTTTCCCTGCATTAAAGTCCCCGGCCACTAGGAGCGCCGCCTCTGGATGAGCATTTTCCTGTATGCTTATGGCGGAATACAGCTCATTGAGTGTGGTCTTAGTGCCAGCATCAGCCTGCGGTGGTATGTAGTCAGCTACCAAAAATACAGATGAAAACTCTAGGTAGATAGAGTACCTCATGATATGCTCTAGACCACACTAACTCAGGCGAGCAAAACCTCAAGGCTTCCTTAGATGTCATGCACCAGCTGTTGTTTACAAATATACATAGTCCATTACCCCCTGTCTTACCAGACACCGCTGTCCTATCCTGCTGATACAGCATATAACCAGCCAGCTCTATGTTGATAATGTTGTCATTCAGCCACGACTCCGTGAAGCATAAGATATTAGTTTTGAATGTCCCGTTGGTAGTTTCATCTTCCTTGTAGGTCGTTGATTTTATTTTCCAATGATTGCACATTAGCTAGTAGAACGGAAGGCAGAGGGGGTTTATTCGATCGCCTACGAATTCTCAGAAGGCAACCCACTTTTTCCTCTGTCTTCTTTTCACGCAAATATCGGGGATTTGGTCAAGTTCCCGGGAAAGCAGTATGTTCTTCATGTCGGGATCATCGGACCCGTTAAAGAAAAAAAGAAGCTAATATTCACTGTTCTGATGTCCAGAAGTTATTTATCTTCAGTCAAAAGAGACGGTAGCAGCAACATTATGTACAAAATGTTTTTTTTTCCTTTAAATAGTTCAACTGTAATGGCACATAATACAGAAGTTTTTAGTATTAACTGTCCCATAAGACATTGTACCACTATAGCCTAGTTACAAATAAATGTATGTGTACTATAATAACTTTGGAAATAGTGGCATGTTTTTATCCATATTACTGTGTGTTGAGCCAGCCTTGTTTCTAGGAAACCATACACAAAATTAATAATTTGACCAAATATTTAGGAAGAGGTCATTTCATGGAGTCTGTGAAGAAAGAAAACACATGAAAAAAGTGGTAAGCAAGTTGGGTCCAAAAAACTGAATTTGGCGTAGAGGTTTAATGGTGCTTGTATCTTAACCAAAGTTGACAATTTTAAGATTGTTCTATACATCAGTTGGGGTCTTAATAAGCGTTGAATTCCTAAACCTAGCATGAAATTGCATCCTTTTAGCTGTGTGGGCTAATATAGTCAACATGTTTGCCTTGGGTAAGTTGAGCCAATGGCACTTTGAGCAAATGGAAGTGTTTTCTTCCCAGGTGTAATGCAAGGCATTATCGCTGGGATATGAGGTAACAACAGGGCTTAGTCTATGCTAAGTGTTTAAAAAGTACAATGTTTGTGTTAGGTGTTAAACCTGTGTTAAATAATTGTGTTGTTCCTCAAGCAAGGAAGGGGCCAATGACATCAGTAAAGCGTGTACTTCACTGTATCTATAGTTGGGATATTGCTTTTCAACAATAACATTTATTTAAAAAAATATTTTTAAAAATTAAAAATTACTACTTTAAAGTGTGGGAGAGTGGGGTAAGTTGAGCAATGTTTTCCATTCAGCATCACTACTTCAAGGGAAATAGTATTCTTTCTATATTTTTCAGCAATTTTTACGGTATAGCCAATTTAGACTTTTATGGTTGTCATTAGTTACCACAGCCACAAATGACCTCTTCCTACATATTTGGTCACACAATTGTGTGCACAGTTTCCTAAAAACAAGCGGTGGCTCAACTTTACAATTATATTTGACAATTTTTACTCCAGTAATTTATAAATAAAATAATGTACTTTTTACTCAATACATTTTCCCTGACACCAAAAAGTACTAGTTACATTTCGAATGCTTAGCAGGATAGTATATTTAAGACCAAATACTTTTACTCGGTGACTTTCACTTTTAGCCGAGTCATTTCTACAAAGATATCTTTACTCAAGTATGAGAATTTAGTACATTTTCCACCACTGTCTAGCTAACGTTAGCTGTTCAAATAGAACGCATGGAAGTGGACGATCAAATGTGAAAACTAGGCCTAGATATTTCAAACACCACACTGAGGTCTATATTGCTAACAAAAGGCAACCAAACTTACCCGATACATTGTTGACGCTATTCTTTCTTCAACGTTTCTTCAAGAAATGTGTACGCTATAGTTACGTTGTTTGTCACAGCGTTCAGATAACTATTATGGCATTGTCGCAGGCAATTCCAGTCTCAAGTCTACAACTGAAACAGCTAGATCAGAGCAATCAAACGTCTATTTAAATATCAAAACTGGATTCAAATGTATGTAGGCTAATCTTACTTCAGTAAGATCCCGGATATGATTTTACCTGAGCTATAAAAGTCAAGAAAACATTCAACAACATCCCATTCACCAATAATCCTGTTTTCTGCTATTGTCTACCTGAAAGCCACTTGGAACAGATCTCTTCGAGAGTCCAGCCAGAAAGAACAATGACATAGATATTTCACTGGAGGTATAAATGTGAAGCATCCGGTTGGCGTTTCCACTCACTACCAAATATGGTGGTGAGAGGAAGCCCAGTGGCTGGCAGTGAGAGAAGATGGAGCGAGATGGATTTTGGCCGTCATTTTGCTCATTTGATCTCAATGCAGTTTTTTGTTTCCAAAACTAAAATATGTTACGAACAGATAGGACTAACTTTGAAAGACTTTACCGTTTGCGAAAGTTTTTAAAAAGTGCGTTGTTTAGGAGTGCATGGAATTGAGTTATTGCACACGCGCACTTATGAGTAGGCGTTCCATAACCGAAATATGCAAATACATGCTAGAACCAGCCAATGTTAGCTCTGCCCATCTTTTGCTTGTTTTATTTGCTCACATTGGAAACAACAGGCTGTGGTCTATCTTGGGTTAGTTATAAAAACCATTGGTCCAACGTGAAGTCCTTCTTCAATAGTATTTATGGAGGTCTGCAAACAAACGTTAGAGGTGCATGTTGCCACCTACTGTACAATCCATTATACTTGGTGATAGAAAAAATACCTGCCAATTTAACCCTTGTGAAAAACAGAACACCCCCTGCAATTCTTCCGTGGCAAAATCATGTAATCCCAAGTACTTTTCTGCAGCTGCCACCACAACATAATTTATGTGACTTCAATTCAATTTCTGCGGTACAGTTGATAGCAATGGTTATGAACACTAAGAAACCAACCTTACTGAAACACATATTATTCCTAATCACTCTCGAGGATCCCTCGCCCTGTACCCATCCTCCTCTGCTACTCAAATCAAATCACATTTTATTGGTCACGTGTTCCAAACAGAAAAGGTGTAGACTTTACAGTGAAATGCTTACTTACGAGCCCATTCCTAACAATGAAGGGTTAAAAAAAAATGTAAGATAAATATTTGCGAAATAAAAAAGGAGACACTTTCACACTATTCAAATATGCTGCTACTATGTTTATTATGTCCTGATGGCCTAGTTCCTTTTACCCCTACTACATGTACATACTGCATTACCTCAATCACATGTTCCCCTGCACATTGCCTCGGTACTGCTACTCTGTTCATTATGTCCTGATGGCCTAGTCCCTTTTACCCCTACTACATGTACATACTGCATTACCTCAATCACATGTTCCCCTGCCTCAGTACATTGCCTCGGTACTGCTACTCCTTGTATATAGCCCTATTATTGTGTTACTATGTGTGGGGCCCATTTGCATGTGTGTTTTGTGTGTGTGAGCGAATGTAGTGTGTGTGTTGGCGTGAGTGTGTGGGTAGTCTAGTGAATGTGTGGGTAGTCTAGTGAGTGTGTGGGTAGTCTAGTGAGTGTGTGGGTAGTCTAGTGAGTGTGTAGGTAGTCTAGTGAGTGTGTAGGTAGTCTAGTGAGTGTGTAGGTAGTCTAGTGAGTGTGTGGGTAGTCTAGTGAGTGTGTGGTTGTCTAGTGAGTGTGTGGGTAGTCTAGTGAGTGTGTGGGTAGTCTAGTGAGTGTGTAGGTAGTCTAGTGAGTGTGTAGGTAGTCTAGTGAGTGTGTGGGTAGTCTAGTGAGTGTGTGGTTGTCTAGTGAGTGTGTGGTTGTCTAGTGAGTGTGTGGGTAGTCTAGTGTGTGTGGGTAGTCTAGTGAGTGTGTAGGTAGTCTAGTGAGTGTGTAGGTAGTCTAGTGAGTGTGCGGTTGTCTAGTGAGTGTGTGGGTAGTCTAGTGAGTGTGTAGGTAGTCTAGTGAGTGTGTGGGTAGTCTAGTGAGTGTGTGGGTAGTCTAGTGAGTGTGTGGGTAGTCTAGTGAGTGTGCATAGAGTAAGTGCAATTTTGTTGTTGTTGATATAAATAATTAAGGAGGTCGACTTTTAGTGCCTTCAGAAAGTATTCAGACCCCTTGACTTTTTCCACTTCGTTATGTAACAGCCTTATTCTAAAATTGATTAAATACATTTTCCCCCTCATCAATCTACTGCATAATGGCAAAGTGAAATCAGGTTTTACATTTTTTTGAGGGAAATGTAATAAAAATATACAACAGAAATACCTTATTTGCATCATAAGTATTCAGCACTGTCACGTTCTGACCTCTATTTCTGTTGTTTTGTATTTATTTAGTATGGTCAGGGCGTGAGTTGGGTGGGCAGTCTATGTTTGTTTTTCTATGTTTTGGGGCATTTCTATGTTTTCGGCCTAGTATGGTTCTCAATCAGAGGCAGGTGTCAATAGTTGTCTCTGATTGAGAATCATACTTAGGTAGCCTGGGTTTCACTGTGTGTTTGTGGGTGATTGTTCCTGTCACTGTGTTTGTTGTCACAGGATAGGACTGTTTTGCGTTTTCACATTTCTTGTTTTTGTTAGTTTGTTCATGTGTAGTGATTTATTAAAACATGAATAACCACCACGCTGCGCTTTGGTCCGCTTCTCCTCCTACAGACGAACGTCGTTACAGAATCACCCACCTACCAAGGACCAAGCGGCGTGGTAAACAGAGGCAGCAGCAGCAGGAGGAGCAACAGCAGCAGCAGGAGAAGCGACTGGTGCAGCAGGAGCAACAGCAGCAGCAGGAGAAGCGACTGGTGCAGCAGGAGGAGCAACAGCAGCAGCAGGAGGAGCAACAGCAGCAGCAGTGGGAGAGGCTGCACTACTTGGAGAGATGGACTTGGGAGGAGATTCTAGACGGGAAAGGACCCTGGGCAGAGCCAGGAGAATATTGCCGCCCCAAGGCCGAGCTGGAGGCAGCAAAAGCAGAGAGGCGGCATTATGAGGAACTAGCACGGCAGAGCGGATGGAAGCCCGAGAGTCACCCCCAAAAATTTCTTGGGGGGGGGCACAGGGGGAGTGTGGCAGAGTCAGGAGTCAGACCTGAGCCAACTCCTCCCGTTTATCGTGAGGAGCCAAGGAGGAGCTCAGAACCAGAGCTGGTGTTGGAGGTGAGCGAAGCAGAGACTGTGAAGGAGTTAATGGGGAAATTGGAGGAGAGTGATATGAGGGACTTGCTGGTTTGGTGCATGAGGCACGACATTCGCCCGACGGAGCGTGTCAGGGATTTAAGGGCACCGGGGTCAGCTCTCCATACTCATCCTGAGGTGCGTGCGAGGGGTCTGGTGAAGACTGTGCCAGCCTCACGCACCAGGCCTCCTGTGCATCTCCCTAGCCTTGCACGTCCTGTGCCATCTCAGTACTACAGTGCTCCTAGCAGTGCTAACTGTGGCGGGCGTGGTGCTGGTCAGGCACCGTGTTATGCAGTTGTGCGCACGGTGTCCCCAGTACGCGTGCTTAGCCCGGTGCGCTACATCCCAGCTCCCCACATCTGCCGGGCTAGGGTGAAGATCCAGCCAGGGCGGTTGGTGCCAGCCCTGCCCTCAAGATCTCCAGTACGCCTTCACGGTCCGGTCTATCCGTCACCACCTCCACGCACCAACCCTCCGGTGGCAGCCCCCCGTACCAGGCTGTCTCTCCGGCCCATCCTTACAGGGCCTTCCTCCTCTCCAGCGCTGTCGGAGCCTCCCACCTGTCCGGCGCCTCTGCCGGAGCCTCTCGCCTGTCCGGCGCCTCTGCCGGAGCCTCCCGCCTGTCCGGCGCCGCTGCCGGAGCCTCCCGCCTGTCCGGCGCCGCTGCCGGAGCCTCCCGCCTGTCCGGCGCCTCTGCCGGAGCCTCCCGCCTGTCCGGCGCCTCTGCCGGAGCCTCCCGCCTGTCCGGCGCCTCTGCCGGAGCCTCCCGCCTGTCCGGCGCCTCTGCCGGAGCCTCCCGCCTGTCCGGCGCCTCTGCCGGAGCCTCCCGCCTGTCCGGCGCCGCTGCCGGAGTCTCCCGCCTCTCCGGCGCTACCAGGGCCTTCCTCTTCTCCGGCGTTGCCGGAGCTTCCCGTCTGCCCAGCGCCAGCTGAGCTTCCCGTCTGCCCAGCGCCAGCTGAGCTTCCCGTCTGCCCAGCGCCGCCAGCGCCGCCCGTCTGCCAGGGGCCGCCAGCGCCGCCCGTCAGCCAGGGGCCACCAGCGCCGCCCGTCAGCCAGGGGCCGCAAGTGCCGCCCGTCAGCCAGGGGCCGCCAGTGCCGCCCGTCAGCCAGGGGCCGCCAGTGCCGCCAGTCAGCCAGGGGCCGCCAGTGCCGCCAGTCAACCAGGGGCCGCCAGTGCCGCCAGTCAGCCAGGGGCCGCCAGTGTCGCCAGTAAGCCAGGGGCCGCCAGTGCCGCCAGTCAGCCAGGGGCCGCCAGTAAGCCAGGGGCCGCCAGTGCCGTCAGTCAGCCAGGGGCCGCCCGAGCAGCTGCCCCTCTGTCCAGAGCAGCTGTCGCCCCTCTGTCCCAAGCTGCTGCCGCCCCTCTGTCCCGAGCAGCTGTCCCTCTGTCCCGAGCAGCTGCCGCCCCTCTGTCCCGAGCAGCTGCCGCCCCTCTGTCCCGAGCTGCTATCGCCCCTCTGTCCCGAGCTGCTATCGCCCCTCTGTCCCGAGCAGTTGTCCCTCTGTCCCGAGCAGTTGTCCCTCTGTCCCGAGCAGCTGCTTCACCTCTGTCCCGAGCTGCCCCTCTGTCCCGAGCAGCCCCTCTGTCCAGTGGGGTCATTGAGAGGGGTGGCCATGGTGAGTAAGCCAGGGAGGCGGACAATAAGGCGGACTAAGACAATGGTGAAGTGGGGTCCGCGTCCCGCGCCAGAGCCGCCCCCGCGGACAGACGCCCACCCAGACCCTCCCCTATAGGTCAAGGTTTTGCGGCCGGAGTCCGCACCTTTGGGGGGGGGGGTACTGTCACGTTCTGACCTCTATTTCTGTTGTTTTGTATTTATTTAGTATGGTCAGGGCGTGAGTTGGGTGGGCAGTCTATGTTTGTTTTTCTATGTTTTGGGGCATTTCTATGTTTTCGGCCTAGTATGGTTCTCAATCAGAGGCAGGTGTCAATAGTTGTCTCTGATTGAGAATCATACTTAGGTAGCCTGGGTTTCACTGTGTGTTTGTGGGTGATTGTTCCTGTCACTGTGTTTGTTGTCACAGGATAGGACTGTTTTGCGTTTTCACATTTCTTGTTTTTGTTAGTTTGTTCATGTGTAGTGATTTATTAAAACATGAATAACCACCACGCTGCGCTTTGGTCCGCTTCTCTTCCTCCTACAGACGAACGCCCTTACAAGCACCCTTTACTCTAAGACTCAACATTGAGCTCAGGTGCATCCCGTTTCTGTTGATCATCCTGGAGATGTTTCTACAACTTGATTGGAATCCACCTGTGGTAAATTTGATTGATTGGACATGATTTGGAAAGGCAGACTCCGTAGATCTCTGAAACAGGATTGTGTGGAGGCACAGGTCTGGGGAAGGGTACCAAAACATTTCTGCAGCATTGAAGATCCCCAAGAACACAGTGGATAGAAGAAGTCTGGAACCACCAAGACTCTTCCTAGAGCTGGCCGCCCGGCCAAACTGACCAATCAGGGGAGAAGGGCCTTGGTCAGGGAGGTGACCAAGAACCTGATGGTCACAGACAGAGCTTCAGAGTTTCTCTGTGGAGATGGGAGAACCTTCCAGAAGGACAACCATCTCTGCAGCACTCCACCAATCAGGCCTGTATGGTAGAGTGGCCAGACGGAAGCCTTTCCTCAGTAAAAGCACATGACAGCCCGCTTGGACTTTGCCAAAAAGGCACCTTAAGGAATCTCAGACCATGAGAAACAAGATTCTCTGGTCTGATGAAACCAAGATTGAACTTTTTGCCCTGAATCCTAAGCGTCACGTCTGGAGGAAACATGACACCATCCCTACGGTGATGTGTTGTTTTGGCATCATGCTGTGGGGTTGTTTTTCAGCGGCAGGACCTGGAAGACTAGTCAGGATCGAGGGAAAGATGAATGGAGCAAAGTACAGAGAGAACCTTGATGAAAATCTTCTCCAGAGTGCTCATCTGTCAGGTGGATGCACTATCTTGGCAAAGGAGAAATGCTCCCTGATAGGCATGTAAACAAATTTCTGCACAAAAATGATGTGTGCACATGTAACATTTATGGGACCTTTTATTTCAGCACATGAAACATGGGACCAATACTTTACTTTTTGTGTTTATATTGTTTTTCATGGATATAATTATGTAATGCATAATTTATTACAGTTTTAGGAGCATTTTAATAAATTTAGTGAATAAATAATTAAGTGTAGAAATAAGCAGGTTGTTCAGAAGATAATGGATTGAATTTATTGATCAATTGAATACATGAATACACACTACTGTTGAAACATTATTCTACATGTATTTTATTTAACCTTTATTTAACTAGGCAAGTCAGTTAAGAACAAATTCTTATTTACAATGACGGCGTACACCCGCCAAACTCGGACGACGCTTGGCCATTTGTGCGCCACTCTATGGGACTCCCAATCACGTGTGATACAGTCTGGATTCGAACCAGGTTGTCTGTAGTGATGCCTCGTGGTCGAAGACTGAGATGGTCTTAGAACACTGCTCCACTTTATTCCACTTTTATCTGGAACTGGATAGGAGGGAGATGAAATATGGCATATTGTTGCTTTATGGTGTTTTTTCATTGGCCCTAAATGAGAAAAGATCTTTCCACAGACAGACATAAGGTTTCTCTCCAGTGTGTGTTCGCTGGTGTGAATTCAGTGTCCCTGATTGACTGAATCTCTTCCCACACTGATCACAGCTATAAGGCTTCTTTCCAGTGTGTGTTCGCTGGTGTCTATTCAGGGGGGAAGCTCGAGCAAAGCTCTTTCCACACTAATTCCAACTATAAGGCTTCTCTCCAGTGTGTGTTCGCTGGTGTCTATTCAGGGGGGAAGCTCGAGCAAAGCTCTTTCCACACTGATCACATCTATAAGGCTTCACTCCAGTGTGTGTTTTCTGGTGTGTAGTCAGCTCTCCTGACCGAGCAAAGCATTTCCCACACCGATCACAACTATAAGGTTTCTCTCCACTGTGTATCCGCTGGTGTATAGTTCGTTTTTCTGAAACAGAAAAGCACTTTCCACACAGATGACAGCTATAAGGCTTCTCTCCAGTGTGTACACGCTGGTGTATAGTTATGGCTCCTGCACTAACAAAACCTTTCCCACAATCAAGGCAGGGGTAAGGCCTCTCCCCTGTATGAATTCTCAGATGAAATTTTAAGGTGTGAGAAGCAGTGAAACTCTTCCCACACTGTGAGCATCTGTAAGGTTTCTCTCCTGTATTGCTTCTTCTGTGTACTTTAAGACACCCTGGACACGTGAAACTCTTCCCACACTGAGAGCAGCTATACGGTTTCTCTCCTGTATGGATTCTCAGGTGATATTTTAAAGTGTTAGATGCAGCAAAACTCTTTCCACACTGAGAGCAGTAGTACGGTTTCTCTCCTGTATGGATTCTTAGATTATATTTTAAGGTGTTAGATGCAGCAAAAGAGTTCCCGCATTGAGGGCAGCGGTATGGTTTCCCTCAGGTGTGATTCCGCTGGTGAATTAAGGACCTTTGTGTAGTGAATCGCTTCCCAAAGTCAGAGCAGTAGTGGTGAGGTTTATTCCCTGTACGTCTCTGCTGGGGTTTCTTGAGATGTTCTGATCTGGTGAGATTATTCTCTGTCTCGTCAGCATCATGATGATACTGAGAGAAACAAAGACATTGAATAACTAGGTTTTGGAAATATGGGTCCCTAAACAAATATTATCATAAATATACAGTATATTTTGTATCTATCAATTAACAGAAGTTGCAGAAGCAGATTGTAGTCTAATCCACACACCCCATTGTTCTTACTTGATGAAATCAAATCTCCATCTCCTTCCTTCTCGTGTCCCCCTCTTGAAGTTCTACTCTGCCCTGGTGTTTTCCTGCAGTCGACCAGCCACACAGACACCCTCTTCAGATTTAGCAGTAAGGCCTACTGGGAGAGTTACGACCCTGGCACTCTGGCAGGGTGGAGGGGGATGAGCTAGCTCTGTCCTGGTGAACGCAGGAGGTATTGTACATAGAAAATAATTTCAGCACTTTGGAAGTGGTATATATATTTTTTACTCTTAGTACAAATGTCAAAACTGATAACACTTGTAACGCCCCCTGTCTTATGTTCAGAACCTTTGATTGAGCATTCAGTGGAGTTGACCACAACTCTCACCACTGAGCTAATCTTGATTAATCCAGAACTAAAGTCTCACGTAATTGGTCAGCTGCTCGACGAAGTTCTGGGTTCATACGTGTTAGGAGGAGAGATTAGGAGATGTAGAACAAGGAGCAGAACCGCAACGAGGAGCTCCACCCTCTCAAAATACGGGCCTTGACACACTGCCGGGACTTGAGGTAGGCCTATACAAACAGTCTAATACATATTTAGGAAGGAATCAAGAAATATTAGTAAAAGAAAAAACATTCAAAAGAGTCAAAATAACAGAATAGCATATTCTGTGTTTAAAGGTAGACTCCGCGATATGAAGTAGGCTAGATGCACAAAGTAAACAGCATAGTGGGTGAATTGCCGCAATTACCCAGAGCATTGTGTGCGATAGGCTAGAAGGTTACTTTGTTGAAGGACAAAATATCCCAACAAGTTAATTACCGCCATGATTTATTTTGTCCAGCTGTTCAAATGTAACGCATTGATGTGGAAGATGAAAGATTATGAAAACTAGACCAATACATTTTATACAGTAGAGCTATAGGCTACTGTTAGTTAACCAAACTCACTTTTTTATACCACACAGCAGAGATATAATGTTAAAAGTTAACTGAACGTATAATTGTATACAGCTGAGCTATTCACTACTGTTAAAAAGCAGCCAAACTTACCAAATTCATCAAGGAAGCTACTGTTTCTTCACATGACAAGAAATGTGTAGGCAACAGTTATTCCTTTGTCATAGCGTTCAGATAAACATTATACCAGAGCAATCAAACATCTAATTAAATATCAGAAAACGATTTAAATTGTGACAAATAAACGTCTCATGTAGGCTGACCTTACTTCAGAAAAATTATTTGCAAAGAGATTACCTGATCTATAAGTCAAGAAAACGTTCAACACCCTTTTCAAGAATCCTGTTGTCTGCTACCGCCTACTTTTACCCAAGAGCCACTTGGAACACAACGTTCTCTTCTTCTTCTTCGATGGGGTTTAACGGCGGTTGGTATCCAATGTTAATGGCACATTATCGCCACCAGCTGGTAGTGGCATTGAAAAAAAAAACCATGGGATATGGGAAAAATGATATCATACCAAATAAAACACGTCAACTAAGAACCAATCCCACTTATTCAATCACAGTCCACTCCAAAATACATCCATACACAGGCTCAGGGTTCCGTGATGGCCATACATTCACTGACTCAGCACAACCCCCCCCAAAAACGTTCTGCGGCATTCACGATTCATTCCAATGTTCTTAGATTTCTTCTCCGCTTGTGCTGTACAGTTTCAGACACACTGGACACTACTTACCCTTGCCACCTCATTCTCCTTCACCCTAACAGGACACTACTTACTCTTGCCACCTCATTCTCCTTCACCCTAACAGGACACTACTTACCCTTACCACCACATTCTCCTTCACCCTAACAGGACACTACTTACCCTTGTCACCTCATTCTCCTTCACCCTAACAGGACACTACTTACTCTTGCCACCGCATTCTCCTTCACCCTAACAGGACACTCCAGGAATTCAGGCACATGTTCACCTCCACAGTTGCAGCATTTCCATTAATTTGGCATACAATACTCTTCCCTTCTGCACACACTTGACAAATGACCAAATCTTTTACATGTATGACACTGCTTGTGCACTAAAGCTCTTACAGGTTATCTCATGAATCCTAACTTTATATGAGAAGGGAGAGACTCTTCATCATAGAACAGTAGCAAGGATGAAGTTCATTTATTTTCTCTATGAGGACAATGTGCTGCCCGGCAGTGGCGGATCACCTGGGGCCTCTGGTCAAGGAGTGTTTCACTGATTCCCAGGTTGCTAAAGACGACAAGCGTGTTGACAAATTACCCAATGTTCATGATACTTTTCTGGTCCAACAATGTGAGGGTGCAAAAACATACAAAGTGGGAATGCAGCTGATTCATTTGCTCAACTGCTCAGGCACCTATAATCACATTAATTAATTACAGCAAACGAAGCAATACATGTGACAGACACAAGAGGGGAAAAAAAACTGCCTTGATTTATTTGTCTTGAATTCTACTTTAGCACGACAGCCATGAAACTGAGACATAGGTCTTGAGGAATGGAACTAGCCTGGATGCCAGTTGCTTTCTGCTCTCTTACCAACACCTTGTGGAATTGCTATGTCAAATGTTTGGCTTGACAATGAGTTGGAAAGAGCAGATCTGGGACCAGGCTAGAATGGATCTATAGAGTGATGATGATTTAGTATTTGGTATTTGATTAGAATCCCCATTAGCTGTTGCAAAAGCAGCAGCTACTCTTCCTGGGGTCCATGATGGTGTTACTACTGGTGTACGGACCAACCCATCTCACCTACTCAACTCTCAACTAATATCAATTGTCTATTTAGCTTAGCCATTGGTTATTGTTGTCCTTTCTCTTTGGCAAATGGCCAACGTGCATAAAGATGGCAGAATTCAGATATGGCATAATTGTTTTAGCACTATCTACTGTGTTTCAAAACTATGGCGCCCGACATGTTTTAGTGTGCCATTAAATCAGCTTTTAGGACCTTTTAGGATTTTCAAAAGGGCCACCACCTTGAAGCTAAAATCGGGATCATGTATATTGTGCTAATGACAAAAGCAATGTACAATACGGCAAACACAGGGAAAACAAGGAATTTGTGGTAAGTGCAATGTTTACGCACCGCCACTATTTAGACAAGCCGACATGGACTGGTTGAGGACTTATGCTCCACAGAGAGCGAAGAGGAGCGGGTGAGTAACTCCACAATCTGGCTGCAGTGGATTACTTTAAAGTGGTGTCTGAAATTCGATGGCAGCAGGGTATGTGCAAAGTTCTAGACTGATCCAATAAACCATTGCATTACTGTTCAAAATGTTGTATCAAGTCTGCCCAAATGTGTCTAATTGGTTTATTGATACATTTTCAAGTACAAAACTGTGCACTCTCCTCAAAGAATAGCATGGTATTCTTTCACTGTTACTGTAAATTGGACAGTGCAGTTAGATTAACAGGAATTTCAGCTTTCTGGCCATATCAGATATGTCTATGTCCTGGGAAATCTTCCTGTTACTTCAAACGTCATGCTAATCACATTAGCTGAACCGTCCCATTGTAGGGACACCGATCCCATAGAGGTTTTAAAGTTGTGACTGAAATGGCCCATATTCCCTATATAAGTGCACAAATATGAGTATTTTTCTTAGAGCACTATACAGAGAATATGATGCCATTTCAGAAACATACTCATATTGGTAGATAAGAAATACTAGGGGAAAAGTCTCTCTTCTTGCAGAATGTGAAAAACTTAAAAGGCAGGCAGAGAGAGAGAAAAAATAGAGTTGGCCCTTTTAGTGATGTATCAAATGTCTTAGAGAATGAGTACTGATCTAGGATCAGGTCCTGCCTGTGTGATCTTATTCATTGCGATCTAAAAGGCCAAACTGATCCTAAGTCAGCACTCCTGCTTTGAGACGCTTGATACATGGCCCCGGAAGGAGAGGAGAGGGTACAGCAGTAGTTAAACCAAGTCAAATGATCTTGAAACATGTTGATAACATTCATACATTATTATGTGAGATGTGTCAATCTGTAACCGTCCTGTTGCAATGTCTGTACACCTTGAACACCTGTACAGATAACCATCTCTTACATGTAATAAAATAGACCTGCATTAGATGGTGTAGGTAGACCGGTGACAATCACAGCTTCATGACAGATATAGTATAGACATGTAGTTGAATTGAAAGTCGCTCTTGCATTTAAACATACAGGGCTGGTTTCCCAGACACAGAATAAGTCCTGGTCTCAAAACCTATTTTAATGGTGATTCTCTATTGAAAGTGTTTGTTAGTCCAGGACTACGATTCATCTGTGTCCAGGAAAACCGTCCAGAAGAGATATTATGACCAAACCAGTTTGGCTGTGGCTTCACCTGGGTGGCGTCCCAAATGCTCTATGGGCCCTGGCCAAAAGTAGTCTACTATAAAGGGCCCATTGGGTCCTGGTCAAAAGTAGTGCACTATAAAGGGAATAGGGTGCCATTTTAGGATGCAAATCTCTTTCTTCTATTCATCCCTCTTTTCTCTCCCTCCGTCACATTCCACTCACTGTATCGCTGGTTAAATGAAACGTGAGCAAAGCTACTGTATGAATCATTACATGGGCTAGACAGTAATGTATAATGCTTTATAGCGTCCTTTATAATGCATTATAATACACTAATAATGTTTTGTTACCAACTGACCCTTGAGTTTCCAGGGACAGACACAAACAGGGATCCTGGGTCACGTTCATTAGGGCACTTAACGGAAAAGGTTTTGCAATGAAAAACGTTAATGAGCGTGTCTTATTGGACAAGTCGGACAAGTGGGCAGCAGGTAGCCTAGTGGTTAGAGCCAGTAACCGAAAGGTTGCTGGATCGAATCCCCGAACTGATAAGGTCAAATCTGTCATTCTGTCCCTGAACGAGGTAGTTCCTCGGTAGGCTTTCATTGTAAATAAGAATTTGTTCTTAACTGACTTGCCTAGTTAAATATATATATATAATTTTAAGTCCAGATAGTTTCACCCTCATTTCAGTACTTTCCCCCCCTATTCATACCTAAGGAACATGACCCTCATGGATCTATGCTGTAACAGATCCACTACATTAACATGACAAACAGTGTTCTCCGCCTTATATTTCAGTAATGTAGACCCAACACAGGGGTGACCTGAAACGTAAATGCAGGTACAGTAGATGTATTTTCAACATTGATCTATATAGGTGGTGCTACTAACAGGCTCCTACAACGCTCGGCTGAAATGGCACTCTTATCAGGTTTTGTTCAGTACAAAAAAATGTGTTCCAATTTTCACGGCTTCAAACCCTAAATACATCTACTTTAGAGCTTCTCAACTGGCCTAAAAATTCTAATAGAGGAAGTGCATTTTGAACAGATGTGGAGGTCTTCATTGACCAGAGAGAGGACCCTTACCAAAAAAGATTGCCATTAGAGTGCAGTTTAACTGCAGTTTGCTGCAAAGACAGCAAACTGAACCTATAACTGAGGTTCAACTGCAGTATAACTGAGGTTCAACTGCAGTATAACTGAGGTTCAACTGCAGTACACTGCAGTTATTTTGTAAGTACTGCATCCAAAATACCACAGGTGACTGCAGTTACTGTACTTTTACTGCAGTTTCAAAACGGCAACCTTTTTTTGTAAGGAGAGGAGTAACTAACGTTACAAAGAACTGTGAAACAGACACATAACAGTGTTACCAAGTTGTAAGCAGAGCCCTATATATTATAACATACATAGATTTCAACAGGGCTCTGGCTCTAATGATCTGTTATGTAAGGGATAATCAACCAGAGGCTATGCGTTCTATGGAAAATAATGAACGATGTGGAAGGTGTGTTCCAGCTGACTTTCCACTTTTCCAGTATGCATAGAGCCCCAAGTTGATTATCCCTTTTATACCAGGGCTATAATTGAACACATTTGCTGCTAGAAATGTGTTAATTCGCCAGTAGAAATGTGTTTAACATCCACTGAAGTAGCTAGCAAGTTTACTAGACAGCGACAGTGGTTGCCTTGGTAACCAAACAAACTGACTTGCTAGTTTAGCGAACCAAGCCATCAGTCCTAGCTCGACATTATGAAAATCGAATTCAAACAGGCCAATAATGTTTTCAATTGAACTTTTGCTTTCAAAAGCAACTCAAACATATAATATGTAAGAACGAACCTTTCTATCGTGCAAATATACCGTGAGTTATACGGAAATAATGCACGCTCTAGAATGCCCTTCAAGCCAATCAGAAACACATATTCAATGCTATGGTATAACATCATAATAATAAAAAAAAATTATCCCTGAACTAAAACATCAGCAAGACCGTCCACCTTCCTGTGGCTTTGTCAAGGGGGCACAGTAAGTTCCGCAGTACCCCCACCCCTATTCCTCTGTCATTTGTAAAGGGGGGGTTGTCTTCATCTTTGAACCCCCACAGAGAGCAGCTTCCTGTGGGGCGGTCATCAGCCGTTATTCAATGGCTCCAGGGAAGCACTGTAACACTGTTCTAGAAGATCCAACCAGCCGATGAGCAAGCAGATGGAGGACCAAAGCAGCCAATGAGAGAGCAGCAATGAGACCAAGTCTGTCATTTTTTTCATTTTTTTTTGTCTCTTTTTCCATTTTCCCCAAATGACTTGACGCTACTGAACGTCAATGGTGATTTGAGCAAAGAAGTTATTAATAATTGTCATAAGTGTAGATGTTATATATCTCTAAGACACATCTATATTATCAGTCACATACGGCTTGGTTGTGGTCCTCTCGGGACTCTGTCATCATTCCTACAGCTATCTCTCTGTCTCTCTCTGGAGTAATAATACAAAGTTAGAGAAGGAACCATTTAAGGTGTTTGTCTGCATCCCAAATGGCACCCTGTTCCCTATGTTTTCCACTATTGTTGACCAGGGCACATAGGGACTAGGCTGTCATTTGGAATGTAGATGTTGTGTCACTACGATACAAGGCATTGGCTCATACAGGGTCATCAGGTTCTTGAGATCCCAGGTCTGAACACCTGGTAGTCGTACTAGGAGAGGAGGTATACTCCTTCCTGTCATGGAGAAGACCCCTTCAATCCTCCTTTCACTGCCTCTCTCCATCTTCACTGCTCCCTGTGAGACAAGAGAAGAGGATTCGTTAGCGCAGATGTGACGTTTTCCCTTTTCACACTGTCGTGTCGACCTGAGCTGTACTGACCTGGTAACATAGTGTCCAGGCTAGCTGTACTGACCTGGTAACATAGTGTCCAGGCTAGCTGTACTGACCTGGTAACATAGTGTCCAGGCTAGCTGTACTGACCTGGTAACATAGTGTCCAGGCTAGCTGTACTGACCTGGTAACATAGTGTCCAGGCTAGCTGTACTGACCTGGTAACATAGTGTCCAGGCTAGCTGTACTGACCTGGTAACATAGTGTCCAGGCTAGCTGTACTGAGCTGGTTACGTAGTGTCCAGGCTAGCTGTACTGACCTGGTAACATAGTGTCCAGGCTAGCTGTACTGACCTGGTAACATAGTGTCCAGGCTAGCTGTACTGACCTGGTAACATAGTGTCCAGGCTAGCTGTACTGACCTGGTAACATAGTGTCCAGGCTAGCTGTACTGACCTGGTAACATAGTGTCCTGTTCACAACACTGAGCCCAGGCTAGCTGTACTGAGCTGGTAACATAGAGTCCTGTTCACAACACTGAGCCCAGGCTAGCTGTACTGAGCTGGTAACATAGAGTCCTGTTCACAACACTGAGCCCAGGCTAGCTGTACTGAGCTGGTAACATAGTGTCCTGTTCACAACACTGAGCCCAGGCTAGCTGTACTGAGCTGGTAACATAGAGTCCTGTTCACAACACTGAGCCCAGGCTAGCTGTACTGAGCTGGTTACGTAGAGTCCTGTTCACAACACTGAGCCCAGGCTAGTTGTACAGGCTAGTCCTGTTCACAACACTGAGCCCAGGCTAGCTGTACTGTGCTGCTCTTTCTTTTGACAGTACATTGTCCACTCCAGCAGCTATGGTGGATGCATAACAACACCAGCTCAGTACAGCTCCCCTGGGCTCAGTGTTGTGAACCAGGACCTTCTGTAACCAGCTCAGTACAACAGTCCCCACGAAGCGAACGGACCCATCGCTCCACAAAGCTAGCCGCGGCTCCTTGTTGTGCAACAGGAACTACTACGTAAGGTCTCAGAGCTAGTGGGTCACTGATGTGAACAGGACACTATTTACCAGCTCACTAAGCTAGCCGTTTCAGTATTGTGAACAGGATCATAACAACACCAGCTCAGTACAGCTAGCCTGGGCTCAGTGTTGTGAACAGGACTCTACGTAACCAGCTCAGTACAGCTAGCCTGGGCTCAGTATTGTGAACAGGACTCTACGTAACCAGCTCAGTACAGCTAGCCTGGGCTCAGTATTGTGAACAGGACTCTACGTAACCAGCTCAGTACAGCTAGCCTTGGCTCAGTGTTGTGAACAGGACACTATGTTACCAGCTCAGTACAGCTAGCCTGGGCTCAGTATTGTGAACAGGACTCTACGTAACCAGCTCAGTACAGCTAGCCTGGGTTCAGTATTGTGAACAGGACTCTACCTAACCAGGTCAGTACAGCTAGCCTGGGCTCAGTATTGTGAAAACAGGACACTACGTAACCAGGTCAGTACAGCTAGGCTGGGCTCAGTATTGTGAACAGGACACTAGTGACTACTACAGTACTGTAGTACCAGGGGAGTGTTTAACAGGACACTAGTGACTACTACAGTACTGTAGTACCAGGGGAGTGTTTAACAGGACACTAGTGACTACTACAGTACTACAATACCAGGGGAGTGTTTAACAGGACACTAGTGACTACTACAGTACTATAGTACCAGGGGTGTGTTCAACAGGACACTAGTGACTACTACAGTACTACTACAGTACCAGGGGTGTGTTCAACAGACTACTACAGTACCAGGGGAGTGTTCAACAGGACACTAGTGTACTACAGTACCAGGGGTGTGTTCAACAGGACACTAGTGACTACTACAGTACCAGGGGAGTGTTTAACAGGACACTAGTGACTACTACAGTACTACAGTACCAGGGGTGTGTTCAACAGGACACTAGTGACTACTACAGTACCAGGGGAGTGTTCAACAGGACACTAGTGACTACTACAGTACTACAGTACCAGGGGAGTGTTCAACAGGACACTAGTGACCACTACAGTACCAGGGGAGTGTTCAACAGGACACTAGTGACTACTACAGTACCAGGGGAGTGTTCAACAGGACACTAGTGACTACTACAGTACTACAGTACCAGGGGAGTGTTCAACAGGACACTAGTACAGTACTACTACTACAGTACTATAATACCAGGGGAGTGTTCAACAGGACACTAGTGACTACTACAGTACTATAGTACCAGGGGAGTGTTCAACAGGACACTAGTGACTACTACAGTACCAGGGGAGTGTTCAACAGGACACTAGTGACTACTACAGTACCAGGGGAGTGTTCAACAGGACACTAGTGACTACTACAGTACCAGGGGTGTGTTCAACAGGACACTAGTGACTACTACAGTACCAGGGGTGTGTTCAACAGGACACTAGTTACTACTACAGTACCAGGGGTGTGTTCAACAGGACTGACCTCCAGAGTTCATGTCTGGATTGGGGACGTGTGTGATGGAGAAGCGGGAGCGGGACACGCTGAAGCGGGAGAACTGTGATGCTGCTGTTACTGCTACCGGCTTGTCCTCGGGAGGCTTGTCCTTGGGAGGCTTGGCAGCAGGGACCGGGATGGGATCGAAGACCGGTGGCTCAGCTGTAGACGGGCTGGACAACGGGCTGGTCATCAATGGGATGTCATCCTCCCACTCAAACCCACCACCTGAATATGCGCACACACACACACACATACACACGATACACACACACACACACACGATACACACACACACACACACACACACACACACACACACACACACACACACACACACACACACACACACACACACACACACACACACACACACACACACACACACACACACACACACACACAGAGGAGAGGGGGTTTAGAACTGATACAGTATACCTAACTGTAGCTTGTGGATTCCCTTAGGGATCCATTCTTAACCCTCTTGGTCTCTTACTGTTCTTGTATCCCTCAGGGATCCATTCTTAATCCTCTTGGTCTCTAACTGTTCTTGTATCCCTCAGGGATCCATTCTTAACACTCTTGGTCTCTAACTGTTCTTGTATCCCTCAGGGATCAATTCTTAATCCTCTTGGTCTCTAACTGTTCTTGTATCCCTCAGGGATCCATTCTTAACACTCTTGGATCTCTAATCCTCTTGTTCTTGTATCCCTCAGGGATCCATTCTTAATCCTCTTGGTCTCTAACTGTTCTTGTATCCCTCAGGGATCCATTCTTAACACTCTTGGTCTCTAACTGTTCTTGTATCCCTCAGGGATCCATTCTTAATCCTCTTGGTCTCTAACTGTTCTTGTATCCCTCAGGGATCCATTCTTAACACTCTTGGTCTCTAACTGTTCTTGTATCCCTCAGGGATCCATTCTTAACACTCTTGGTCTCCTCTTGTATCCCTCAGGGATCCATTCTTAACACTCTTGGTCTCTAACTGTTCTTGTATCCCTCAGGGATCCATTCTTAACACTCTTGGTCTCTAACTGTTCTTGTATCCCTCAGGGATCCATTCTTAACACTCTTGGTCTCTAACTGTTCTTGTATCCCTCAGGGATCCATTCTTAACACTCTTGGTCTCTAACTGTTCTTGTATCCCTCAGGGATCCATTCTTAACACTCTTGGTCTCTAACTGTTCTTGTAACTGAAATTATTTTTCACTCTTACCTTCTTCTGACATGTTGCCATCAGAGTCCTCTGAGGCGTGTGGTGCCCTGCCCGGGGGGTGGAGGTGGTGGCCCATGGTGGGGTGGGGCTGGAGGTCCGGTTGGGGGTTCTCCCCGCCTGAGGCCTGGCCGCTGGACTCTGCTCCTGGGGGAAACGTGAAGTCAGCCAGCTCTCCTGTGGGGCTCTCCTGGAGGTGAAAGAGAAATCAGTCAGAAAGTCTCAAATACATCTACCAGTATAGAAAACAATAATTCAACTGGCCCAACACCACTTTTATGTTGTGTGACTGCTTATAAATTATTTGTGATGCATCTATGCAGTGGTTATAAAGACTATGAATGCTCTATAATGCGTGGTGCCTTTTTAAAAATCCAGAATGAAGTATTGCCATTAATTAACCATAGTGATGTCACTATGCTTGCAGAGTGACTGACCTGGTCGAACAGGAAGACGGTGACGTCATCAAAGAAGGACACGGCTTTCTTCTTCCTGTCCAGCTCGTCACAGAAGGACTGTGTGAGGAGCGTAGGCATCTTGAGGAGGCTGCGGAGGTTTCTGGCCCCACTACTATCGCTCACCACCACCGGCACCCCCATCACCTAGTCAAGTCAAGTGAGTCAGTCACAACACACTTCACATCAGTGTGTCTTAATCCTGGGCCTGGGAACCCAAAGTGGAGCACAATGTAGTTTTTAACCGTAGCATTTACACACCTGATTCCACTATTCATGATGAGTTGATTAGTTGAATTAACTGTGTTAGTACCTGGCCAGAAACACATAATGTTCCTCAGGTTTGGGAAACACTGCTTTACATGATTAAAGCTCCAATCTACAGTGGAGAAACGGCCCCCTCCATTTCACAGGAGGCTGCTGAGGGGAGAACGGCTCATAATAATGTCTGAAACGGAGCCGATGGAATGGAATCATGTGTTTGATGTATTTGATACCATTCCACTTATTTCGCAGCAGCCATTACCACGAGCCTGTCCTCCCAAATGAAGGTGACACCAGACTCCTGTGGCCGGTTTGTGATACTACAACAAAAATACATGACTTCAAACAATAAACAGTGTTTTTTTCCTCTCTGACATCATTGCACATCATTGCATGCCAGATAGAACAGCAGAGTATATACTACCATTCTGTTTTACCACCACGCTGGATGCTCATTTCCTCTGAGCTAAAATGATAAGTGGTGACCAGTGACCAGTGGCGCTGCTGCTCCTATTGCAGATCTCAGGTTTAAAATAGAATAACATCATGTAGGAAAATGGGGAACGTGAATATAACCCATATATAACCAACCTCTCCCTCACTGTCCTCCTCGCTCAGCTCCTCCTGCAGGTTGTAGCTCCGCAGCTCCTCCTCTGACTCACTGTCGTCTGACTCCTCCCCCTCTGTTAGAGGAGCTCGCCTCTCCACCTCCCGACACAGCTCCTGGAGTGAGGGGGAGCAGGAGAGGAGCGATGGAGATGAGGTGAGGAGGCCAACAGGACCGTTCTGGTGTCTGCTGTAGCCAGCCTTCTCCTCCTCCTCTTCGTTCTCCTCCTCTAACTCCTCATACTCCTCCTCTTCTCCTCCTCTCTCTCCATTCTCTCCATCCTCGTCGACCTGATTAAACTCTGGCATGTCCTCCTCAGTCGATCCCTGCTCTCCCTCCCCGTCCTCCTCCTTCTCTTTCATCACCTCCTCTCTGTAGTCTATGGTAGAGTCGGAGCCCAGGGACTGGATGGGGGAGTAGTCATCCTCTGAGGCCCTGTGATGGTTCTCCTGGTCAGGGTGTCTGGCTGAAGCCTCCTGCACTGTGGAGGAACCCTCAGACACCATGGTGGAGCTGCACCCAGATGCCGGCTCCTCGCCGCTGTGCTCAGACTCCAGGCCTACAGCATCGTCAGGGGCGGACTCTTTGGCCAGACAGCCCCCCATCTGAGGGGGGAAGGGGGCCAGCATGGAGAGGCGCGGGCCGGGGGCCGAGGAGGGAGAGGAACCTGTGGTAGTGTCAAACACCACCACTCCATTTGTGTTTGTGTTTCCTGTCAGGTCTGTCAGGTCACGGTAACCGTCCTCTCTCTCCGTCTGTGGTTGGAGTTCATCTCTCCTCGCCGACCGTATCCTCTGTTTCGAGGCTGTGTGCCCCACAAAGTCCTTCTTATCTCCTGGACTGGAGAAGAAGTTACTCCCTTCATCCTGGGGACTCCTCTCGTTCTCCGCGTCGTAGTCAGAGAAGTAGGCAGAGTCCACGAACGGATTCTTATCACTTAGTCCCTTTAGCTGCATCTCAGTGCAGCCAGAGGAGGAAGAGGTACACAGAGTGACCCCAACCCCATCACCCAGGTCCACCTGCTGAAGGACCATCTGGTCCGACCTCGGCCCCAGGCTAACCCCACCGCGGGCCAGGTGGCTCCCACCGAGGACTGGGTGTTGTTGCTGGTTTCCTTCGCAGTCCAATAGGAAGTCCCCATTCCCACCTCCCTCCTTTAGGATGAACTCTGGGCTTTCATTGTTCTCTGTGTCGTAGCCACTGTCCAGGGACTTGGGGAGGAGAGATGAGGAGGTGAAAGAGGAGGAGAGGGAGGAGGAGGGATGGAGAAAGACGTCATCAAGGCTGAAGGCCTCACAGGGGCTGGCGGTGGTAACCGACAATGACAGCGACAGCATGTCCAGGGTGTCCATGGAGTCAGGGGTTCCCACCGGGTTCTGCATGGAGCGTCCGTGGGGGTGGTGGGCGGGGCTTAGATCGTCTCCGACCTCGTCAGCATAGTCCAGGGAGTAGTCGGCCAAAATTCCAGAAGTGATATCCGTTATGTCATCATCCTCATCGTCGTAGCTACAGTTGCTGATGTCCACTAGGCTGATGCTGGAATGACCGGCCATCTCCAACCCACTGTCCAGCCCTCTGCTAGCCTCAAACAAGGACCTGACCGGCTCCAGCAGTACCCCTTGAGGGTGGGCCAACCCCATCCCCAGCCTCCTCTCCCCCACACCACCAGACATCACCTCCACTGGACCTCTGTCTTTAACATGTGAAGGTATCTCCCAGACATTACCCCCCTGCTTCTCTGTCAGGACTGCCTTAGTGCTGAGGCCTGTGTGAGTGTCAAGCTCCATGTATGTGGACGGAGATTGGATACAGCCTGGTCCTGGGATCATCTTGGGATGGGAGAATTGCCTCTCTCCTGTAATCAGAGATGGGTTTTTACTGTGTCCCTCTACAGACACCGTAGTTGTAGTTTTGGTGGTGGGGACGCCGTCCTTTACACCACCTATGAGGTTAACACACTTGACAGCAACAGAAGAGCTGGAGAGAGAGTCAACAGCAACACCTCTGAGATGATCTAGGGTAGAGTGGTCTGAGAGACACACAGGTTTATCTCTAGCTCCGTGACACAGGTGACCATATGTAGTAGCACTACTACCCTCACTGAGTCTGCTAGAGGAAGAGCAGACAGCGCTCTCTCTCCCTGTGGCCTCCATATAGCTGAAGGCTCTGGAGCTGTGCTGCTGGCACATGTTGCTACTGTTACACGAGCCTGTTACAGTAGAGGAGTGTGTCGTGGTGTTGGTGTAATGGAGGTCCAGATAACTGTCCTGTGATTGGCCCGTCTGCCTAAGGTCAAAAGTCATGCTGTTGTTATTGGCCGAGTGGTTGGAGGTCCAGTTGGTGGCTTCTCTCTCAGAGAAGAGATCACCATCGTCGATGTCCCCAGTGTCACTTTCTCCTCTCCTCCTGCCTCCCACCAAAAGTCCCCCGTCCCCTGTCTCCACGTCGATGCTAATATGTTTAGCCATGGGTAGAGTCTTTCTGAGGGGACCCATCATGTCATAGTAGCCTTCACTAACCGTCCGCCTGGCTGTGGTAGTGAAGCCTTGGCTAGCCTCGAGGTAGGGGTCACAGTGTCCCAGACTAGGGCTACTCAGGCACTGGGAGTGGGAGGACCCCACCCCCAAAGGGGTTTCCAGCCTCCCCATTGGATGATGCAGGTTCAGCTGGGACATTATGGGCGTGTCCTCTGGTGATTGGCAACACGTCTCTCGAATGGGCGACTGTTCACAGTAGAAAGCCTGTCTCTGATTGGGTGAGAAGTACTGGTGGGACCGCCCCAGCTCCACGGGACTGGCTGTGCTGGCTGTCTGTCTCAGGAGAGGCTCCATGGTCAGGGACAAGGCCGGGCTATTGTCAGAGTCATGGGTACTGTGTTTACCCCCACTGCTGTCGCCTGCTGCTGCTGACCAGTAGGCACTGGGCTGGGACTGGGACTGGGACTGGGACTGGGGCTGTGGGGTTCTGCTCCCTGAGGAGAGGCTGCCATCCTCAGCCTCCAACCCAGGGCTGTAGTCAACCACACTATCATCCAGGTTGATATTACACTCCACCGGCTCCTCAATACGGATGTAGTACTCACTGCCGACCGAAGGGCTGTGAGCGCTCAACACCGGCACCACCCCTACCCCCGACCCTGACCCCGATCCGGAGTGGTCGGACTCGTAGTAGGATGGGGAGACCCCCAGAACAAGCCCTCCACCCCCTCCGTCCCCTTTACAGCTGCCCGAGGTGGAGGTGTTCCCGACGGGGTAGTATACGTCCTGGTAGTGAGGGTTGCCCTGGCCCAGAGGCCCGCTGGTGGATGAGGAACAGTATGGCTGCTCGGCTCTCGCCTGCTCCCACTTGTACTCAAAGTTGAGCCCACCATAGCTGGTCTCTGTCACGGTCAGGATGTCGTCACCGCTGTCTGAGTGGAAGCTGTCTTGGGAGAAGTGTTCTAGGAGGGGGAAGGAGTTGCGGGAGGTGGAGGCCGGCTCCAACTCCACTTCCCCAGGGATAGATGGTCGGGCTGGGGCAGGGACAGTAGTCTGGGCTAGTGGTGGAGGGGCTGGGGCGGTGTGGCTGTGGGTGGTGCTGCCAGTCAGGTTGGGTCTCAGGGAGTTCCAGCGCTGTTCAAAGTCCTCCTGGACTCCACTGGCCCCCTTGGCACACAGGTAGGTGAGGAGGAGGTGTACCTCCTCACTGTTGGGTCTCTGCTCTGGCTGCAGCCAGCAGAACTGCATCACTTCATACCTGGGGGGGGGGGGGGCCGAGAGAGGGAGGGCTGTGGGGAGAGAGAGGGTGAGGAGGTGGGAGCGACAGAGCGGGAGGGAGGGAGGGAGGGAGGAGGGGAGTGACAGAGAAGGAGGGGAGGAGGGAGAGAAAGAGAGAGAAAGGGAGGGCCAGAGGGAGGGGGAGACAGACAGAGGAAGGGAGCAACAGTCAAAGGTAGGGAGGGAGGCAGATAGAGATAGAGGGAGCGACAGCGGAGGGAGGGAGGGAGGGAGGGAGAAAGAGAGTGGGAGGGAGCAAGAGAGAGAGAGGGGGAGAGAGAGAAAGAGGGGGGAGGGAGCGACAGACAGAGGGAGGGACAGACAGACAGGGAGAGGGAGAGACAGGCGGAGGGAGCGACAGACAGACAGAGGGAGGAAGGTAGATAGAGAGACAGAGGGAGCGATAGCGGAGGGAGGGAGGGAGCGACAGAGGGAGGGAGGGAGGGAGGGAGGGAGGGAGGGAGGGAGGGAGGGAGGGGGCAGAGGGTTGGGGAAGGGATGAAGAAGTGTTACTCTGTAATTCTGGAGGTTCATCAATAGTCCATTTATTATGAAAAATTGCTGTATCACACTGAAATGAGGCAGCTACCATGGAATTGATTTAGAAAACAGCAATATGATGAGGAAGTCCTTCGTCAGCTGTTTCTGGCCGCCAGTCTTACAATCTGACGAGAATATATACAAGCCAGATACAGAAACTGTGATTGGAAAGATTGGTCAGCATATAGGAAGGTATGTGTCTGTGTGTGTCAGCGTTAAATCCGCAGGTTGTTTAAATGAGTAACATGCTTGATAAAAGGAACACTATTTGCCAGACATCCAGAGAAGGATGAATACATACAGTGGGGAGAACAAGTATTTGATACACTGACATTTTGCAGGTTTTCCTACTTACAAAGCATGTAGAGGTCTGTAATTTTTTACATAGGTACACTTCAACTGTGAGAGACGTAATCTAAAATCCAGAAAGTCACATTGTATGATTTTTAAGTAATTAATTTGCATTTTATTGCATGACATAAGTATTTGATTACCTACCAACCAGTATGAATTCCGGCTCTCACAGACCTGTTAGTTTTTCTTTAAGAAGTCCTCCTGTTCTCCACTCATTACCTGTATTAACTGCACCTGTTTGAACTTGTTACCTGTATAAAAGACACCTGTCCACACACTCAATCAAACAGACTCCAACCTCTCCACAATGGCCAAGACCAGAGAGCTGTGTAAGGACACCAGGGATAGAATTGTAGACCTGCACAAGGCTGGGATGGGCTACAGGACAATAGGCAAGCAGCTTGGTGAGAAGGCAACAACTGTTGGCACAATTATTAGAAAATGGAAGAAGTTCAAGATGACGGTCAATCACCCTCAGTCTGGGGCTCCATGCAATCTCACCTCGTCGGCATCAATGATCATGAGGAAGGTGAGGGATCAGCCCAGAACTACACAGCAGGACCTGGTCAATGACCTGAAGAGAGCTGGGACCACAGTCTCAAAGAAAACCATTAGTAACACACTACGCCGTCATGGATTAAAATCCTGCAGCGCACGCAAGGTCCCCGTGCTCAAGCCAGCGCATGTCCAGGCCCGTCTGAAGTTTGCCAATGACCATCTGGATGATCCAGAGGAGGAATGGGAGAAGGTCATGTGGTCTGATGAGACAAAAATAGAGCTTTTTGGTCTAAACTACACTCGTCGTGTTTGGAGGAAGAAGAAGGATGAGTACAACCCCAAGAACACCATCCCAACCGTTAAGCATGGAGGTGGAAACATCATTATTTGGGGATGCTTTTCTGCAAAGGGGACAAGACTACTGCACCGTATTGAGGGGAGGATGGATGGGGCCATGTCTCGCGAGATCTTGGCCAACAACCTCCTTCCCTCAGTAAGAGCATTGAAGATGGGTCGTGGCTGGGTCTTCCAGCATGACAACGACCCGAAACACACAGCCAGGGCAACTAAGGAGTGTCTCCGTAAGAAGCATCTCAAGGTCCTGGAGTAGCCTAGCCAGTCTCCAGGCCTGAACCCAATAGAAAATCTTTGGAGGGAGCTGAAAGTCCGTATTGCCCAACGGCAGCCCCGAAACATGAAGGATCTGGAGAAGGTCTGTATGGAGGAGTGGGCCAAAATCCCTGCTGCAGTGTGTGCAAACCTGGTCAACAACTACAGGAAACATATGATCTCTGTAATTGCAAACAAAGGTTTCTGTATTTCTGAAATATTAAGTTCTGCTTTTCTGATGTATCAAATACTTATGTCATGCAATAAAATGCAAATGAATTACTTAAAAATCATACAATGTGATTTTCTGGATTTTTGTTTTAGATTCCGTCTCTCACAGTTAAAGTGTACCTATGATAAAAAATTACAGACCTCTACATGCTTTGTAAGTAGGAAAACCTGCAAAATCGGCAGTGTATCAAATACGTGTGAGATGCCAGAAATATGTATTATATGGTGCTGACCAAATGAGAGGCTCATAGCCAGGTTAATAAGGTATTGATTACAACCCATGTCAGGAGAAGAAGACTAATGGTTGGTTCGTGCGCCAGTATAAAAGGCATTGATTGGTTGATATGAGGATAGGGAGTACTAATGATTGGTTACAGACCAAAGGATTGTGGTGTATCCTGCGTAGGCGCCCGTGTGCGCATTAGTACATTTATGCATTTGTGTGTGTATGTGTGCACGCGCGTGTGTGTGTGTGTGTGTGTGTATCTGTGTGTGTGTACTCACCAGCGCTCAGCCAGGGGTACTTTGAGCCGGGGCCTGGTTAGTTTGAGCTGCTGTTCCTTCACAGCGTAGGTCAGGACCTGTCTGTCAGTGTAGTGTCTGTACGGCTGGTTCCCCAACTCAAACAACTCCCAGATAGTCACTCCCAGAGACCTAGAACAGAGACAAACCCATGAAGTAACGTCTTCAGATAGTCACTCCCAGAGACCTAGAACGGAGACAAACCCATGAAGTAACGTCTTCAGATAGTCACTCCCAGAGACCTAGAACAGAGACAAACCCATGAAGTAACGTCTTCAGATAGTCACTCCCAGAGACCTAGAACGGAGACAAACCCATGAAGTAACGTCTTCAGATAGTCACTCCCAGAGACCTAGAACGGAGACAAACCCATGAAGTAACATCTTCAGATAGTCACTCCCAGAGACCTAGAACAGAGACAAACCCATGAAGTAACATCTTCAGATAGTCACTCCCAGAGACCTAGAACAGAGACAAACCCATGAAGTAACGTCTTCAGATAGTCACTCCCAGAGACCTAGAACAGAGACAAACCCATGAAGTAACATCTTCAGATAGTCACTCCCAGAGACCTAGAACAGAGACAAACCCATGAAGTAACGTCTTCAGATAGTCACTCCCAGAGACCTAGAACAGAGACAAACCCATGAAGTAACATCTTCAGATAGTCACTCCCAGAGACCTAGAACAGAGACAAACCCATGAAGAAACGTCTTCAGATAGTCACTCCCAGAGACCTAGAACGGAGACAAACCCATGAAGTAACGTCTTCAGATAGTCACTCCCAGAGACCTAGAACAGAGACAAACCCATGAAGAAACATCTTCAGATAGTCACTCCCAGAGACCTAGAACAGAGACAAACCCATTAAGAAACGTCTTCAGATAGTCACTCCCAGAGACCTAGAACAGAGACAAACCCATGAAGTAACGTCTTCAGATAGTCACTCCCAGAGACCTAGAACAGAGACAAACCCATGAAGTAACATCTTCAGATAGTCACTCCCAGAGACCTAGAACAGAGACAAACCCATGAAGAAACGTCTTCAGATAGTCACTCCCAGAGACCTAGAACAGAGACAAACCCATGAAGAAACGTCTTCAGATAGTCACTCCCAGAGACCTAGAACAGAGACAAACCCATGAAGTAACGTCTTCAGATAGTCACTCCCAGAGACCTAGAACGGAGACAAACCCATGAAGTAACGTCTTCAGATAGTCACTCCCAGAGACCTAGAACGGAGACAAACCCATGAAGAAACGTCTTCCGATGAGGAACTTCATAGGTGACCATGTGGCCTGACTAGGAAAAACTCTGGACACCAGATCCCAGGGTTTCTCTTCGGCAGGGAAAACCCTGAGCTCTATTCAATAGAGGTTTGATCAGTTGTAGCAGGCTTTAATTAGACTTTATTTAGTCCCAGTGTGTTTGTGCTGTCATGACAACTGCTCGTCACTCATTGTCATGTCACATCTGGATTGACAATGAGCTGTGGAGTTGGAAAGAGCACAAACTGATCTGGGACCAGGCTAGGTTTGGTTGAAGAGTTGTATCAATAACACCAACAGTCAAATCTGGGACCAGGCTAGCTGTGGTTGAAGAGTTGTATCAATAACACCATAAGTCAAATCTGGGACCAGGCTAGGTTAGGTTGAAGAGCTGTATCGTTGACCTTAGGGGCTGAGTCAACCATAGTGTATGGTGCTGACACCATTCATTCCTACACCCTTGAACCCCTGACCCCTCCCCCCTTCTCACCAGACGTTGCTGTCCTTAGTCTGGTCCACCACTAGTAGGTTACCATGCACCTCGTCTATGAGCTCTGGGGCGATCCAACGCAGCGGCACCCAGATCTGGTCTGGAGTCACAAAGTAGTCATCCTACAGAGTAGAATAGAGCAGAATCATTAGATGGAAATACGACTTTATCGTCTGTCTGTTACAATGGAAACTATTCTTCTGCCCCACCCCCTATTCAGTATGTAGAAAAATACATCATACAATATAACCAAGGCTGGTTAATTACTGTAGATTCACCAAGACTGGTTAATTACTGTAGATTCACCAAGACTGGTTTATTACTGTAGATTCACCAAGACTGGTTTATTACTGTAGATTCACCAAGACTGGTTAATTACTGTAGATTCACCAAGACTGGTTTATTACTGTAGACTCACCAAGACTGGTTAATTACTGTAGACTCACCAAGACTGGTTTATTACTGTAGATTCACCAAGACTGGTTAATTACTGTAGACTCACCAAGACTGGTTTATTACTGTAGATTCACCAAGACTGGTTTATTACTGTAGATTCACCAAGACTGGTTTATTACTGTAGATTCACCAAGACTGGTTTATTACTGTAGAAGATTCACCAAGACTGGTTTATTACTGTAGATTCACCAAGACTGGTTTATTACTGTAGATTCACCAAGACTGGTTAATTACTGTAGATTCACCAAGACTGGTTTATTACTGTAGACTCACCAAGACTGGTTTATTACTGTAGATTCACCAATACTGGTTTATTACTGTAGACTCACCAAGACTGGTTTATTACTGTAGATTCACCAAGACTGGTTTATTACTGTAGACTCACCAAGACTGGTTTATTACTGTAGATTCACCAAGACTGGTTTATTACTGTAGACTCATCAAGACTGGTTTATTACTGTAGACTCACCAAGACTGGTTTATTACTGTAGACTCACCAAGACTGGTTTATTACTGTAGATTCACCAAGACTGGTTTATTACTGTAGACTCACCAAGACTGGTTTATTACTGTAGATTCACCAAGACTGGTTTATTACTGTAGATTCACCAAGACTGGTTTATTACTGTAGATTCACCAAGACTGGTTAATTACTGTAGATTCACCAAGACTGGTTAATTACTGTAGATTCACCAAGACTGGTTTATTACTGTAGATTCACCAAGACTGGTTTATTACTGTAGATTCACCAAGACTGGTTAATTACTGTAGATTCACCAAGACTGGTTTATTACTGTAGACTCACCAAGACTGGTTTATTACTGTAGATTCACCAATACTGGTTTATTACTGTAGACTCACCAAGGCTGGTTTATTACTGTAGACTCACCAAGACTGGTTAATTACTGTAGATTCAACAAGACTGGTTTATTACTGTAGACTCACCAAGACTGGTTTATTACTGTAGACTCATCAAGACTTGTTTATTACTGTAGACTCATCAAGACTGGTTTATTACTGTAGACTCATCAAGACTGGTTTATTACTGTAGACTCATCAAGACTGGTTTATTACTGTAGACTCATCAAGACTGGTTTATTACTGTAGACTCATCAAGACTGGTTTATTACTGTAGACTCATCAAGACTGGTTTATTACTGTAGACTCATCAAGACTGGTTAATTACTGTAGACTCACCAAGACTGGTTAATACTGTAGTCTCACCTTGTATCTGCTGTGTGAGAGGCCATAGTCTCCTATCTTTACTGTCCTCTCCGAGGTCAGAAGGCAGTTCCTTAAGGCCAGGTCACTGTAAAGAGGAGAGGGAGGAACAGTTCATCACATTACATTACATTACATTATAGCCATTTAGCAGACGCTGTTATCCAGAGAGACTTACAGCAGCATTTAGTACCTTGCTCAAGGGCACATTGTCAGATTTTTCACCTCGTCTGCTCAGAGATTCAAACCAGCAAACCTTTCAGTTACTGGACCCGACGCTCTTAACTGCTAGGCTACCTGCCACCCAGTCACCAGACCAGACTAAACCATATGTAATACTCTGACTGCAGTAATATCGTATCACAATAAACCATTCAATCATTGCTATTGAATGTATTGTACCACAGGAAAACATGATGCTTCACAACATTTACCGCTCAATAGCAGAAAGTACGGGTGTGATTCACTGGTATGACTGCACAAGTAGCTACGTGGATTTCTCTGTAGCTATACTACACAGGCATCGAGATTTTGTTGATCTTAACTCTACCTATCATCAGCTCCTCAGCACATGATTGGCTGCTACCATGGTAACAAGGAGAGAGGGGTTCCCCCCGGCAACAAAATCACTGATGCTGGAGTTGGTGAGAGTCACTCAGGCAGCACCAGGATGTTGTTACCGGGACAGACCAGCGGGGGGAGCCAGAGCAACACAGCTTCAGTCATATCCTTACATATTTCCATATTTTTATTTAACATTTATTTAAACAGGTAAGGTAATTAGGAACAGATTGTACATAATATCCTCAATATCATGTTAATTTGGAGACAGACCAGCTGCACAGTCCCAGTTGTATCTAGGGTAGGATGTGTCAGAGTGAGACCAGACCCTTCAACATCCTCCAGATCATCCCGATTCAGTTCCCTCTATCTGTTTTATGTCCCTACAACATGTATGTTACCATACATACAGTGTATATATCATTACTCTTCCCTACAACATGTATGTTACCATACATACAGTATATATATCCTTACTCTTCACTACAACATGTATGTTACCATACATACAGTATATATATCATTACTCTTCACTACAACATGTATGTTACCATACATACAGTATATATATCCTTACTCTTCACTACAACATGTATGTTACCGTACATACAGTATATATATCATTACTCTTCACTACGACATGTATGTTACCGTACATACAGTGTATATACATATTGCTACAACATGTATGTTGGAATGATATATATCCTTGCTCTTCCCTACAACATGTATGTTACCGTAAATACAGTGTCTATATCGTTGCTCTTCACTACAACATATCAGAAACATATTGCTCTGGAATGATTGATATGTTCTAGGGACTCGAGTTCGTAAGGAAATTGTGTTTGTGCAGGTGTCCACTAACCCACCTGTGAATGAAGTTGTGTTTGTGAAGGTGTCCACTAACCCACCTGTGAGTGAAGTTGTGTTTGTTAAGGTGTCCACTAACCCACCTGTGAATTAAGTTGTATTTGTGAAGGTGTCCACTAACCCACCTGTGAGTGAAGTTGTGTTTGTGAAGGTGTCCACTAACCCACCTGTGAATGAAGTTGTATTTGTGAAGGTGTCCACTAACCCACCTGTTAGTGAAGTTGTATTTGTGAAGGTGTCCACTAACCCACCTGTGAGTGAAGTTGTGTTTGTGAAGGTGTCTACTAACCCACCTGTGAATGAAGTTGTGTTTGTGAAGGTGTCCACTAACCCACCTGTGAATGAAGTTGTGTTTGTGAAGGTGTCCACTAACCCACCTGTGAATGAAGTTGTGAATGAAGTTTGTGAAGGTGTCCACTAACCCACCTGTGAGTGAAGTTGTGTTTGTGAAGCTGTCCACTAACCCACCTGTGAATGAAGTTGAGTTTGTGAAGGTGTCCACTAACCCACCTGTGAATGAAGTTGTGTTTGTGAAGGTGTCCACTAACCCACCTGTGAATGAAGTTGTGTTTGTGAAGGTGCAGCAGGCCCGAGGCGATCTCGCACGCCATTCACCTGTGAGGGAAGTTGTCATTTGTGAAGGTGTCCAGCTAACCCACAGCTGCGCAGGTAACTCTGTGAAGGTGCCCTGATGACCAGGACAGGAAGTGATGTCATAAAACGGTGGCACTCTAACCCACCTGTCCCTAGTGAACTATATAGGGAATATGTCCACTAACCCACCTGTGAGAGAAGTTGGAATGAAGGTGTATACTATGCCACCTGTGACACAAACCTGTGTTTGTGAAGGTGTCTACTAACCCACCTGTGAATGAAGTTGTGTTTGTACAATAACCCGTCACAACCTTGCTCTCATCCACTTCCCTTCTATGTCTGTTAGTCAGTACCTGGTGGAAGTTCTGATCTGTGAAGGTGTTAGCAGTACCTGGTGGAAACTCTGATCTGTAAGGTGTTAGCCCTATGGTGGAAACTCTGTTTGTAAGGTGTTAGCAATAACCCGTCATGTGGAAACTCTGATCTGTAAGGTGTTAGCAGTATGGTGGAAACTGATCTGTAAGGTGTTAGCAGTATGGTGGAAACTCTGATCTTAAGGTAAGGTGTTAGCAGTATGGTGGAAACTCTGATCTGTAAGGTGTTAGCAGTATGGTGGAAACTCTGATCTGTAAGGTGTTAGCAGTATGGTGGAAACTCTGATTCGTAAGGTGTTAGCAGTATGGTGGAAACTCTGATCTGTAAGGTGTTAGCAGTATGGTGGAAACTCTGATCTGTAAGGTGTTAGCAGTATGGTGGAAACTCTGATCTGTAAGGTGTTAGCAATATGGTGGAAGCTCTGATCTGTAAGGTGTTAGCAGTATGGTGAAAACTCTGATCTGTAAGGTGTTAGCAGTATGGTGGAAACTCTGATCTGTAAGGTGTTAGCAGTATGGTGGAAACTCTGATCTGTAAGGTGTTAGCAGTATGGTGGAAACTCTGATCTGTAAGGTGTTAGCAGTATGGTGGAAACTCTGATCTGTAAGGTGTTAGCAGTATGGTGGAAACTCTGATTCGTAAGGTGTTAGCAGTATGGTGGAAACTCTGATCTGTAAGGTGTTAGCAGTATGGTGGAAACTCTGATCTTTAAGGTGTTAGCAGTATGGTGGAAACTCTGATCTGTACGGTGTTAGCAGTATGGTGGAAACTCTGATCTGTAAGGTGTTAGCAGTATGGTGGAAACTCTGATCTGTAAGGTGTTAGCAGTATGGTGGAAACTCTGACTGTAAGGTGTTAGCAGTATGGTGGAAGCTCTGATCTGTAAGGTGTTAGCAGTATGGTGGAAACTCTGTTCTGTAAGGGTGTTAGCAGTATGGTGGAAGCTCTGATCTGTAAGGTGTTAGCAGTATGGTGGAAACTCTGATCTGTAAGGGTGTTAGCAGTATGGTGGAAGCTCTGATCTGTAAGGTGTTAGCAGTATGGTGGAAACTCTGATCTGTAAGGGTGTTAGCAAAGTGTGGTTGAAACTCTGATCTGTAAGGTGTTAGCAGTATGGTGGAAACTCTGATCTGTAAGGTGTTAGCAGTATGGTGGAAACTCTGATCTGTAAGGTGTTAGCAGTATGGTGGAAACTCTGATCTGTAAGGTGTTAGCAGTATGGTGGAAACTCTGATCTGTAAGGTGTTAGCAGTATGGTGGAAACTCTGATCTGTAAGGTGTTAGCAGTATGGTGGAAACTCTGATCTGTAAGGTGTTAGCAGTATGGTGGAAACTCTGATCTGTAAGGTGTTAGCAGTATGGTGGAAACTCTGATCTGTAAGGTGTTAGCAGTATGGTGGAAACTCTGATCTGTAAGGTGTTAGCAGTATGGTGGAAACTCTGATCTGTAAGGTGTTAGCAGTATGGTGGAAGCTCTGATCTGTAAGGTGTTAGCAGTATGGTGGAAACTCTGATCCGTAAGGTGTTAGCAATATGGTGGAAGCTCTGATCTGTAAGGTGTTAGCAGTATGGTGGAAACTCTGATCCGTAAGGTGTTAGCAAAATATGGTGGAAGCTCTGATCTGTAAGGGTGTAATCAATATGGTGGAAGCTCAGACCCTTCTGCAAACCCAGAGGAAAGGGTAGAGAGCAGATTGTCCCAGGCTGTAACAGTACTGTATTCCACCAACAGGGGGAGCAAGTTTCCATCTCACCAGAGAACTCCATATAGAAGGTGGTTGTGACCTCTGAGATAGGGGTTAGGGGGCTAGGGGAGGTTTCTCTCACCAGAGGACAGAACTCCATGACCAGTAGATAGGGTGTAACCTCTGAGCACTGTGCCAGGCACTGCAGGAGGGCTGGGTTCTGGAGGGCACTGGGGGAAGGGGGAGGTAGAGGAGATGGGTCATAGTTCAACAGTCACGTTTACTGTCATAGTTTATAGTGAACATACAGTCAGAACACATGGAAAGAGGTAGCAGGATAACCATATATAGGCATTCATTCATTCATTCACCAATTGATTGATTAATTAATTAATTAATTGTACTGGATGCAAAGACTGGGGTATACAGGGTATGAAATCCATATTGTTGTAGTTCTGACCGGTATGGTTGTGCCTCTTCCAGGAAGTGCATCTGGTCCTGGACACTGGCACTGGCCTTCAGCTCCTTGACCACCACCTGGGTGGTGCTGAGACCTGCATTCACCTCCCCCAAGAGAACCTATACAGGACCCACAGAGACACAGACAGACACACACACACACACACACACACACACACACACACACACACACACACACACACACACACACACACACACACACACACACACACAAACATTTACAGTAGTTAACATGGTAAAGACAGGGGGCAACGGAGAGACAGAGAGACAGAGAGAGAGAGAAAGACAGGGAGAGAGGGAGAGACAGAGAGAAAGACAGAGAGAAAGACAGGGAGAGACAGAGGGAGAGACAGAGGGAGACAGAGAGAAAGACAGAGAGAGAGACAGGGAGAGACAGAGGGAGAGACAGAGGGAGAGACAGAGGGAGAGACAGGGAGAGACAGGGAGAGACAGAGAGAGACAGAGGGAGAGACAGAGGGAGAGACAGGGAGAGACAGAGAGAGACAGAGGGAGAGACAGACAGAGGAGAGACAGAGGGAGAGACAGAGAGAGACAGAGGGAGAGACAGGGAGAGACAGAGAGAGAGAGGGAGAGACAGGGAGAGACAGGGAGAGACAGAGAGAGACAGAGGGAGAGACAGAGGGAGAGACAGGGAGAGACAGAGGGAGAGACAGGGAGAGACAGAGAGAGACAGAGGGAGAGACAGAGGGAGAGACAGAGGGAGAGACAGAGGGAGAGACAGAGGGAGAGACAGAGGGAGAGACAGAGGGAGAGACAGAGGGAGAGACAGAGGGAGAGACAGAGAGAGACAGAGGGAGAGACAGGGAGAGACAGAGAGAGACAGAGGGAGAGACAGGGAGAGACAGAGAGAGAGACAGGGAGAGACAGAGGGAGACAGCGAGAAGAGCAAAAGGTACAGTTCAGCACGAACTAAAAAGCTTTGTCTCAGAAAGCAATACAGATGGAATGGAATTCAGTGTGACATGTAGATAGTCCCAGCTCTCAGACAGACAAGGCTGTAGGTCAGCTTGTAGCCCTAATAAGATCAACACCACATTACACACACATTCCACACACACCACCTCACAGCACACTCCAATGGTATGTCTCCAATGGCACCCTATCCTCTATATAGTGCACTACGTTTGACCAGGGCCCATAAGGCTTTGGCCCAAAGTAGTGCACTATATAGGGAATATGGTGCAATTTGGGATGGCTGGTCCATCCCAAATCTCTAACTGGTCCATGTTTAAACAATACAGGAATGGACTGGTATAATATATGGTGAAACCTCCCTCTAGCTGGTCCATGTTTAAACAATGACTGTACTGTACATCCATGAGGGGAAGTGAGCTTGTGCATACTTCAGGAACAAGGGTAGCGAATCAGAACCCAGCTACAGACTTTGGGAGGAGTGGTTTCTGTGTCGTTAGTATGTGCTAAGAAAATAATCAGGGGTGCAGCTCACCTTGCCAAACCAACCATGTCCTATCTCCTTCACATAGAGTAGACTGTGGCGACCCAACTCTGACGATTTCAACAGCTGGACTGCAGAGTTACGGGGGAGAGGGAGAGTTAGACACATTGCAATTGTTAGACTTCTAGAATGTTAGAATGAAGAGAGGATGAAGTAAGAGAGGGAGAGAAGGAGAGGAAGAGAGGGAGAGATGGAGAGAAGGAGAGTGGGAGAGAGGGAGAGATGAAGAGAGGGAGAGGGGGGGAGAGAGGATGAGTAAGATAGGGAGACAGGGAGAGGGAGACAGGGAGAGAGGAAGAAAGGGAGACAGGGACAGAGGGAGACGAAGAAAGGGAGAGAGGAAGACAGGGAGAGAGGAAGAGAGGGGCAGTAATAAAGATAGACAGTAAAGTCTGGGTTGTTACCACACATCACAATATCAGAATGAGATTAAAAGAGAAATGCATAAGTAATACAATGTGAATACAGAGATGAAAACAGAAGACAACTGCAGTGCCACAGGCAGAACAACAGAGAGAGAGAGAGAGGGGGAGAGAGTTAAAAGCACTTACTCTCAGTAATAATAAAGAGATATCTCCTAGGGAAGTAAAATGTTACTTCTAAAAGTCGACCAGAGAAAACAAAGTCACAATCCTCCTCAAACAAACTGAAGAGACAGAAACTCCTCTGAAGGCACTATGCTGTCAGCTAACATGGTCTTAGTCCCAACGGGCACCCTATTCTCTATATAGTGCACAGATTTTGACCAGGGCTCATGGGACTCTGGTCAAAAGTAGTGCACTAAGTAGGAAATAGGGTGCCATTTGGGATTCGAGCCATGGTTCAACTCCTCCTAAATAACCCCAGAGTCTGTCTATCTGTCAACTCCTACAGAGTAGAGCATCATATTACTAAAAACAAGTACCTTGACGAATCCTCATAATTTAGAGATGATGATGGTGAAGGTGGTGATGAAGATAAAGTAGCTGGAGTGGCGGAGCGGCCAGCCATCCACCCTGAGGTAGAGCACCGTGTGTGTGTGTTTACGGTGCTGGTGTGTGTGCGGTGAATGGGTCCGGTCCCCAGAGATGACGGTATGAGTGTGTGGAGAAAACCTCTCCCTGTCCACAGAAGTGATGAGAGACCAGCCACAGCAAGTGTGTGTGAGAGTCCATGGCCCCAGTCCCGGTGTGTGTGAGAGTCCATGGCCCCAGTCCCGGTGTGTGTGAGAGTCCATGGCCCCAAGAAGAGAAGAACCCATGACTGCCGCGGCCACGTCAGCCAACCCTCCACAGGGTTTAACTCTACGAGCCCTCACACAGCTGAACAAGCTGCCTGCTCCCTCTCTCTCTCTCTCTCCCTCTCTCTCTCTCTCTCTCTCTCATCACAATGCATCGTCCTCACACTGTTCCAAAACTAAACATGTTCCAGAACCCCGTCCAGGAACCTTCCTCCCAACTGTCACACAGACTGTACTGTCTCCTCTATAGACTGGGTCTCAGCTCTGTCTCCTCTATAGACTGGGTCTCAGCTCTGTCTCCTCTATAGACTGGGTCTCAGCTCTGTCTCCTCTATAGACTGGGTCTCAGCTCTGTCTCCTCTATAGACTGGGTCTCAGCTCTGTCTCCTTATATAGACTGGGTCTCAGCTCTGTCTCCTCTATAGACTGGGTCTCAGCTCTGTCTCCTCTATAGACTGGGTCTCAGCTCTGTCTCCTCTATAGACTGGGTCTCAGCTCTGTCTCCTCTATAGACTGGGTCTCAGCTCTGTCTCCTCTATAGACTGAGTCTCAGCTCTGTCTCCTCTATAGACTGGGTCTCAGCTCTGTCTCCTCTATAGACTGGGTCTCAGCTCTGTCTGAGGCAGCATAGCAGGAATCTCAACCAGCAAGGTCCTTCTCTGTATGTGGAACATAGAAGACAGAAGAGCAGTCCCTCTGCTGTCCCGATGTTGTCTGGTGAGGCTCTACTGTTTTTCTGTGAGTCTTTCTGCGAGGACATGTTCTCCTTCTGCTTCTCTGAGCGCCGTGGCCAGCAACGCCATGTGTTCTGGTCAGGCATGACTCTCTCTCTCTCTGTCCGTGTGTCCAACCAACTGCCTCTTCTAATCTTCCAATCTCTCTCCCTTTCCCAAACCCAGACAGCGTACTGGGTGTGTGCTGGCATACACTGTACACTGGTCACGCATTGCTCTGTCTGTGTGTGTCCAACCGACTCCGACTGCCAGGCATGTCCATAGTGTGTCGCCCGACTGACTGACTGACTGACTGACATGCCAGCGCACTGTTCTCCCTGAAGACCTCAGGAGCAGCAGTGACATAAGAGACACATTATAATAGCCTTATGTCTGTGTGTCACTGAGACTGGCAGAAGCATAACACACACACACACACACACACACACACACACACACACACACACACACACACACACACACACACACACACACACACACACACACACACACACACACACACACACACACACACACACACACACACAGAGAGCTCTATGAAATGCAGAGAGAAAGGTCTCTGTCATAGACACCCCACCCACCCACCACTCCCACTCCTGTCCATCACCCTATCCCCCACCCCTCTGTCCGTCTCTCCCGCCCATCCCCTCCTACGTTGGTCCTGGTGCCATGACACCACCCTGTATCTCATGCATGTGTTTTTCTCTAGTATTACATTGTTATTGATTAGTGCATTGTTGGGTTTTGAGTTTGTTAGAAAGACATTTCACTGTACTTGTCGTGCATGTGACATCAATACTTTATACTATCTCTCTCTCTACCCTACCTCTCTCTCTCTTTCCCCTTACTATTACACACAGACACATCCCTGTCTTATAACCCATACCACTACCACCCTCTGCCTCTTTCTCTCTACCCTCCCTCTCTCTTCCCCCTTTCTATTACACACAGACTCATCCCTGTCTTATAACCCATACCACTGCCACCCTCTGCCTCTCTCTCTACCCCCTCTCTCTCTCTCTCTCTACCCACCCTCTCTCTGACAGACCACTCCCTGTATTCTCTCCCTCTCTGTATCTCTCTTTCTCCATCTCCCCCTCCATCACATCCCTCCCTCCCCCCCCCCTCCCTCCCTGCCTCCCCCTCCCTCTCCCTGACTCAGTCCCCTCCCTGTATTGTAAACCATAATGCCAGTCCTCTGCTCCAGCGTTCCAGGAGTGTCACAGTGACAGTCCAGCCGTACACAGCCTCCTACTCCCCCATCACCATCACTATCCCCTGGCCTAAAGGCTAAATCACAACCTTTGTCTGTTGGTTGGTCCCCAGTGCTTGGTACCAGCCTCCCAACTCAGCAGACACAGGACCCATTCAGTGGGCATTCTCTGGACCCTAGCACTGCTGCTGGGCAGGGGTTGTCACGGTGATAACAGCACACACGCACGCACGCACGCACGCATGCACGCACGCACGCACGCACGCACGCACACACACACACACACACACACACACACACACACACACACACACACACACACACACACACACACACACACACACACACACACACACACACACACACACACACACACACACCCAACCCCTCTGGACTCCTGATTCCCTCCCTCCCGACCGAGGTTCTTCTCTCCTTTCTATTCTAAAGAACTGTTCCTTTATATCATTCCATCCCACTAGGAATGTGCTTGTGTGTGTGAGTGTGTGTGCATGGACGTGTGTGTGCATGCGTGTGTGTCTCTCTGTGGGTGTGTGTGTGTTCGTGCATGTCATTTCATCCCACTAGGAATGTGCGTGTGTGTCCGTGCGCGCGTGTGTGTGTGCATGGACGTGTGTGTGCATGCGTGTGTGACTCTCTGTGTGTGTGTCTGTTCGTGCGTGTCATTTCATCCCACTAGAGGAATGTGCGTGTGTGTGTTTGTGCTGTCTTCCCACTCATTCCCTGGCAGTGAAGCCTGAGGTAAGAGGCAGGCATTGTGGCTGTGAGCTGGTGGGATGATAGACACACACAGTAACTTACACACTGTTGGGGTAAATGATATTCACCCACACCAAGAAACATGGTGACATGTCTCTTGGTGTGGTGAAATGTGTCTTGGTGTGGTGACATGTCTCTTGGTGTGGTGACATGTCTCTTGGTGTAGTGTGGTGACATGTCTCTTGGTGTGGTGACATGTGTCTTGGTGTAGTGACATGTCTCTTGGTGTAGTGTGGTGACATGTCTCTTGGTGTGGTGACATGTCTCTTGGTGTGGTGACATGTCTCTTGGTGTGGTGACATGTCTCTTGGTGCGGTGTGGTGACATGTGTCTTGGTGTGGTGACATGTCTCTTGGTGTGGTGACATGTCTCTTGGTGCGGTGTGGTGACATGTCTCTTGGTGTGGTGTGGTGACATGTCTCTTGGTGTGGTGACATGTCTCTTGGTGTAGTGACTTGTCTCTTGGTGCGGTGTGGTGACATGTCTCTTGGTGTGGTGAAATGTCTCGGTGTGGTGACATGTCTCTTGGTGTGGTGACATGTCTCTTGGTTTAGTGTGGTGACATGTCTCTTGGTGTGGTGACATGTCTCTTAGTCCGGTGACATGTCTCTTGGTGTGGTGAAATATCTCTTGGTGTGGTGACATGTCTCTTGGTGTGGTGACATGTCTCTTGGTGTAGTGACATGTCTCTTGGTGTGGTGTGGTGACATGTCTCTTGGTGTGGTAACATGTCTCTTGGTGCGGTGACATGTCTCTTGGTGTGGTGTGGTGACATGTCTCTTGGTGTGGTGACATGTCTCTTGGTGTGGTGACATGTCTCTTGGTGTGGTGACATGTCTCTTGGTGTGGTGACATGTCTCTTGGTGTGGTGTGGTGACATGTCTCTTGGTGTGGTGACATGTCTCTTGGTGTGGTGACATGTCTATTGGTGTGGTGACATGTTTCTTGGTGTGGTGACATGTCTCTTGGTGTGGTGAAATGTCTCTTGGTGTGGTGACATGTCTCTTGGTGTGGTGAAATGTCTCTTGGTGTGGTGAAATGTCTCTTGGTGTGGTGACATGTCTCTTGGTGTGGTGACATGTCTCTTGGTGTGGTGACATGTCTCTTGGTGTGGTGACATGTCTCTTGGTGCGGTGTGGTGACATGTCTCTTGGTGCGGTGACATGTCTCTTGGTGTGGTGACATGTCTCTTGGTGTAGTGACTTGTCTCTTGGTGCGGTGTGGTGACATGTCTCTTGGTGTGGTGAAATGTCTCGGTGTGGTGACATGTCTCTTGGTGTGGTGACATGTCTCTTGGTTTAGTGTGGTGACATGTCTCTTGGTGTGGTGACATGTCTCTTGGTCCGGTGACATGTCTCTTGGTGTGGTGAAATATCTCTTGGTGTGGTGACATGTCTCTTGGTGTGGTGACATGTCTCTTGGTGTGGTGACATGTCTCTTGGTGTGGTGACATGTCTCTTGGTGCGGTGTGGTGAAATGTCTCTTGGTGTGGTGACATGTCTCTTGGTTTAGTGTGGTGACATGTCTCTTGGTGTGGTGACATGTCTCTTGGTGCGGTGTGGTGACATGTCTCTTGGTGTGGTGAAATGTCTCTTGGTGTGGTGACATGTCTCTTGGTGTGGTGACATGTCTCTTGGTGTGGTGACATGTCTCTTGGTGTGGTGACATGTCTCTTGGTGTGGTGTGGTGACATGTCTCTTGGTGTGGTGAAATGTCTCTTGGTGTGGTGACATGTCTCTTGGTGTGGTGACATGTCTCTTGGTGTGGTGACATGTCTCTTGGTGTGGTGACATGTATCTTGGTGTGGTGACATGTCTCTTGGTGTGGTGAAATTTCTCTTGGTGTGGTGACATGTCTCTTGGTGTGGTGACATGTCTCTTGGTGTGGTGAGCCATCTGTAACATTGTGTGAGGACAGGAGCCATGTGTAACAGTGTGTGAGGACAGGAGCTCTGTGTAACAGTGTGTGAGGACAGGAGCCATGTGTAACAGTGTGTGAGGACAGGAGCTATGTGTAACAGTGTGTGAGGACAGGAGCCATGTGTAACAGTGTGTGAGGACAGGAGCTCTGTGTAACAGTGTGTGAGGACAGGAGCTCTGTGTAACAGTGTGTGAGGACAGGAGCTATGTGTAACAGTGTGTGAGGACAGGAGCCATGTGTAACAGTGTGTGAGGACAGGAGCCATGTGTAACAGTGTGTGAGGACAGGAGCCATGTGTAACAGTGTGTGAGGACAGGAGCCATGTGTAACAGTGTGTGAGGACAGGAGCCATGTGTAACAGTGTGTGAGGACAGGAGCCATGTGTAACAGTGTGTGAGGACAGGAGCCATGTGTAACAGTGTGTGAGGACAGGAGCCATGTGTAACAGTGTGTGAGGACAGGAGCCATGTGTAACAGTGTGTGAGGACAGGAGCCATGTGTAACAGTGTGTGAGGACAGGAGCCATGTGTAACAGTGTGTGAGGACAGTAGCCATGTGTAACAGTGTGTGAGGACAGTAGCTATGTGTGTATTGTATGTAGTAAATATGTATGGTTAAAGTTCAGTGTGTGAGGACAGGAGCTATTGTAAAGTATGTGAGGACAGGAGCCATGTGTAACAGTGTGTGACAACACATGTGCTATAGTAAATAAGGATGATCCTGTCAGACTTATAGCTGGCTTGACCTTGATAAACAGTATACATCCCAAATGGCACCCTGTTCGCTGTATAGTGCACTACACAAGCATTTCACTACACCCACAATAACATCTGCTAAATATGTGTATGTGGCCAATAAAATGTGATTTTACTTTAGACCAGGGACCATAGTTCTCTGGTCAGAAGTAGTGCACAATGTAGGGAATAGGGTGCCATGTGGGAAGCAGATGTATTCCATACAGACATCATTACTTCTACTGTCAATTCACTTCAGCTTATGAGAGTAGGCCTTCTTCTACTTCCGCATGCTATGTGCATGACGAGAGGGAGGGAGGGAGGGAGGGAGGGAGGGAGGGTGGGAGGGAGGGAGGGTGGGAGGGAGGGAGGGAGGGAGGGAGGGAGGGAGGGAGGGACAAAGTAAAAAATAGGGCAAAGTCTTCTGATGCTTTGTTGATTTCAAAAAAAGCATTAACTCAATTTGACATGAGGGTCTGCTATACAAATTAACGGAAAGTGGTGTTGGGGGAAAAACATATAACATTATAAGATCCATGTACACAAACAACAAGTGTGTGGTTAAAATTGGCAAAAAACACACATTTCTTCCCTCAGGGCCGTGGGGTGAGACAGGGATGTAGCTTAAGCCCCACCCTCTTCAACATATATATCAACGAATTGGCGAGGGCACTAGAACAGTCTGCAGCATCCGGCCTCACCCTATTAGAATCTGAAGTCAAATGTCTACTGTTTGCTGATGACCAGGTGCTTCTGTCACCAACCAAGGAGGGCCTACAGCAGCACCTAGATATTCTGCACAGATTCTGCCAGACCTGGGCCCTGACAGTAAATCTCAGTAAGACCAAAATAATGGTGTTCCAAAAAAGGTCCAATCGCCAGGACCACAAATACAAATTCCATCTAGACATCTTTGCCCTAGAGCACACAAAAAATGATACATACCTTGGCTGAAATATCAGCGCCACAGGTAACTTCCACAAAGCTGTGAACGATCTGAGAGACAAGGCAAGAAGGGCATTCTATGCCATCAAAAGGAAAATAAAATGCAACATACCAATTAGGATCTGGCTAAAAAATACTTGAATCAGTCATAGAGCCCATTGCCCTTTATGGTTGTGAGGTCTGGGGTCCGCTCACCAACCAAGAATTCACAAAATGGGACAAACACCAAATTGAGACTCTGCATGCAGAATTCTGCAAAAATATCCTCAGTGTACAACGTAGAACACCAAATAATGCACACAGAGCAGAATTAGGACGATACCCGCTAATTATCAAAATGCAGAAAAGAGACGTTAAATTCTACAACCACCTAAAAGGAAGCAATTCCCAAACCTTCCATTACAAAACCATCACCCACAGAGAGATGAACCTGGAGAAGAGTCCCCTAAGTAAGCTGGTCCTGGGGCTCTGCTCACAAACACACCCCACAGAGAGATGAACCTGGAGAAGAGTCCCCTAAGCAAGCTGGTCCTGGGGCTCTGTTCACAAACACAAACACACCCCACAGAGAGATGAACCCGGAGAAGAGTTCCCTAAGCAAGCTGGTCCTGGGGCTCTGTTCACAAACACACCCCACAGAGAGATGAACCTGGAGAAGAGTTCCCTAAGCAAGCTGGTCCTGGGGCTCTGCTCACAAACACACCCCACAGAGAGATGAACCTGGAGAAGAGTCCCCTAAGCAAGCTGGTCCTGGGGCTCTGTTCACAAACACAAACACACCCCACAGAGAGATGAACCTGGAGAAGAGTCCCCTAAGCAAGCTGGTCCTGGGGCTCTGTTCACAAACACACCCCACAGAGAGATGAACCTGGAGAAGAGTTCCCTAAGCAAGCTGGTCCTGGGGCTCTGCTCACAAACACACCCCACAGAGAGATGAACCTGGAGAAGAGTCCCCTAAGCAAGCTGGTCCTGGGGCTCTGTTCACAAACACAAACACACCCCACAAAGAGATGAACCTGGAGAAGAGTCCCCTAAGCAAGCTGGTCCTGGGGCTCTGTTCACAAACACACCCCACAGAGAGATGAACCTGGAGAAGAGTCCCCTAAGCAAGCTGGTCCTGGGGCTCTGCTCACAAACACACCCCACAGAGAGATGAACCCGGAGAAGAGTCCCCTAAGCAAGCTGGTCCTGGGGCTCTGCTCACAAACACACCCTACAGAGAGATGAACCCGGAGAAGAGTCCCCTAAGCAAGCTGGTCCTGGGGCTCTGTTCACAAACACAAACACACCCCACAGAGAGATGAACCTGGAGAAGAGTCCCCTAAGCAAGCTGGTCCTGGGGCTCTGCTCACAAACACAAACACACCCCACAGAGAGATGAACCCGGAGAAGAGTCCCCTAAGTAAGCTGGTCCTGGGGCTCTGTTCACAAACACACCCCACAGAGAGATGAACCTGGAGAAGAGTCCACTAAGCAAGCTGGTCCTGGGGCTCTGCTCACAAACACACCCCACAGAGAGATGAACCTGGAGAAGAGTCCCCTAAGCAAGCTGGTCCTGGGGCTCTGCTCACAAACACACCCCACAGAGAGATGAACCTGGAGAAGAGTCCCCTAAGCAAGCTGGTCCTGGGGCTCTGTTCACAAACACAAACACACCCCACAGAGCCCCAGGAAGCAACACATTTAGACCCAACCAAATCATGAGAAAACCAAAAAGATAATTACTTGACACATTGGAAAGAATTAACAAAAACAGAGCAAACTGGAATGCTGTTTGGCCCTAAACAGAGAATACAGAGCGGCAGAATACCTGACCACTGTGACTGACCCAAACTTAAGGAAAGCTTTGACTATGTACAGACTCAGTGAGCATAGCCTTGCTATTGAGAAAGGCCACCGCAGGCAGACCTGGCTCTCAAGAGAAGACAGGCTATGTGCACACTGCCCACAAAATTATGTGGAAACTGAGATGTACTTCCTAACCTCCTGCCAAATGTATGACCATATTAGAGAGACATATTTCCCTCAGATTACACAGATCCACAAAGAATTTGAAAACAAACCCAATTTTGATAAACTCCCATATCTACTGGGTGACATACCACAGTGTGTCATCACAGCAGCAAGATGTGTGACCTGTTGCCACAAGAAAAGGGCAACCAGTGAAGAACAAACACCATTGTAAATACAACCCATATTTATGCTTATTTATTTTATCTTGTGTCCTTTAACCATTTGTACATCGTTACAACACTCTATATATACATAATATGACATTTGTAATGACTTTATTCTTTTGGAACTTCAGTGAGTGTTATGAGTGTAATGTTTACTGTTCATTTTTGTTTATTTCACTTTTGTATATTATCTACTTCACTTCACTTGCAACACATGTTTCCCATGCCAATAAAGCCTTGAATTGAACTGAACTGAACTGAGAGACAGCGAGAAAGAGAGAGAGAGAAAAAGAGAGACAGAGAGAGAGAGAATTAACTATAAATAATGTGTATGCATGTGGGAGACTTTCTGTTTCTGACTGCAGAGGTTAAAAGACAGCAGCACAGAGTCAATAGCACAGAGATTCAGGACCACAGAGAAACAGAGGACGGAGAGGAAGAGGAGGAGGAGGAGGAGGAGGTTAGATGAACAGGGAAATGATGCATCCAGACCAGAGCCAATCCCTCATGAATCTCTCCTCTCCCCTCCTACTCTCCTCCTCCTCTTTCCTCCTCCTCTCCCCTCCTACTCTCCTCCTCCTCTTTCCTCCTCCTCTCCCCTCCTACTCTCCTCTCCTCTCTCCTCCTCCTCTCCCCTCCTACTCTCCTCTCCTCCTCCTCTTTCCTCCTCCTCTCCCCTCCTACTCTCCTCCTCCTCTTTCCTCCTCCTCTCCCCTCCTACTCTCCTCTCCTCTCTCCTCCTCCTCCTCTCCCCTCCTACTCTCCTCTCCTCCTCCTCTTTCCTCCTCCTCTCCCCTCCTACTCTCCTCTCCTCTCTCCTCCTCCTCTCCCCTCCTACTCTCCTCTCCTCCTCCTCTCCCCTCCTACTCTCCCCTCCTACTCTCCTCCTCCTCTTTCCTCCTCCTCTCCCCTCCTACTCTCCTCTCCTCTCTCCTCCTCCTCTCCCCTCCTACTCTCCTCTCCTCTCTCCTCCTCCCCTCCCCTCCTACTCTCCTCTCCTCTTTCCTCCTCCTCTCTCCTCCTCCTCTCCCCTCCTCCTCTCCTCTCTCCTCCTCCTCTCCCCTCCTACTCTCCTCCTCCTCTTTCCTCCTCCTCTCTCCTCCTCCTCTCCCCTCCTCCTCTCCTCTCTCCTCCTCCTCTCCCCTCCTACTCTCCTCCTCCTCTTTCCTCCTCCTCTCCTCCTCCTCTCCCCTCCTCCTCTCCTCTCTCCTCCTCCTCTCCCCTCCTACTCTCCTCCTCCTCTTTCCTCCTCCTCTCCCCTCCTACTCTCCTCTCCTCTCTCCTCCTCCTCTCCCCTCCTACTCTCCTCTCCTCCTCTTTCCTCCTCCTCTCCCCTCATACTCTCCTTTCCTCTCTCCTCCTCCTCTCCCCTCCTCCTCTCCTCTCTCCTCCTCCTCTTTTCTCCTCCTCTCCCCTCCTACTTTCCTCTCCTCCTCCTCTCCCCTCCTCCTCTCCCCTCCTCCTCTCCTCTCTCCTCCTCCTCTCCCCTCCTCCTCTCCTCTCCTCTCTCCTCCTCCTCTCCCCTCCTCCTCTCCTCTCCTCTCTCCTTCTCCTCTCCTCTCTCCTTTTTTCAATAGTTGTTTTCATTGAATCACCAAAATCAATCCAACCCCTCCTTTCTCCTCTGTCCTCTCCTCTCTCCCCCACTCTCTCCCCCCACTCCCACCCCTCCTTTCTCCTCTGTCCTCTGTTCTCTCCCCCTCTCCCATCCCTCCTTTCTCCTCGGCCCTCTGTTCTCTCCTCTCTCCCCCTCTCCCATCCCTCCTTTCTCCTCGGCCCTCTGTTCTCTCCTCTCTCCCCCTCTCCCACCCCTCCATTCTCCTCTGTCCGCGGTTCTCTCCTCTCTCCCATACTCTCTCCCCTGTCCCACCCCTACTTTCTCCTCTGTGCTCTGTTCTATCTTCTCTCCCCCACTCTCTCTCTCCCTCTCCCCATCTCCTCTCCTCCTCTCCTCTCTTCCCCACTCTCCTCTCCTCACCCTGCAACACCTGAACCAATCATACGGCCGTAGCTATGGAGGACAGGAGGGAGGGAGGCAATTGGCTGCTAGCCTGACGCTGACTTGTCCAATCCCTGCTCATGCTCACATCCTGGGATTCAGAGCACAACCTACACACACACACACACACACACACACACACACACACACACACACACACACACACACACACACACACACACACACACACACACACACACACACACACACACACACACACACACACACACCATGAAGTATAGCAAACAGCTGACAGCCCAGAGAATAAGAGAGTGTGAGGGTTATAGCTTCCTTCCTCCCCAATGTGCTCCAGCTCTCTTGCATTCCTCTCTCACACACACACACACACACACACACACACACACACACACACACACACACACACACACACACACACACACACACACACACACACTGCCACGGAGCACTACAGCAGGCCAGCCTCATTCTGCATTACGCAACAGACAGATGTTACAGTGAGAGAGAGAGGACGAGGGAGAGGAGGGGAGATGGAGGAAGAGTGGAAAAGAGAGCATGTCTGTGCTCTGTCCCTGTTTGTCAGGAAATTCTCACCATCTCTCAAATTAACAACCCAGTGTGCAGGCCAATGTTCTGATGATAGGGTATGATGATGTTCTGATGATGGGGTATGATGATGTTCTGATGATAGGGTATGATGGTGTTCTGATGATGGGGTATGATGAGGTTATGATGATGTTCTGATGATGGGGTATGAGGATGTTCTGATAATGTTCTGATGATAGGGTATGATGATGTTCTGATGATGTTCTGATGATAGGGTATGATGGTGTTCTGATGATGTTCTGATGATGGGGTATGATGGTGTTCTGATGATGTTCTGATGATGGGGTATGATGGTGTTCTGATGATAGGGTATGATGATGTTCTGATAATGTTCTGATGATGTTCTGATAATGTTCTGATGATGTTCTGATGATGTTCTGATGATGTTATGATGATAGGGTATGATGGTGTTCTGATGATGGGGTATGATGATGTTCTGAGGATGGGGTATGATGATGTTCTGATGATGTTCTGATGATAGGGTATGATGGTGTTCTGATGATGTTCTGATGATGGGGTATGATGGTGTTCTGATGATGTTCTGATGATGGGGTATGATGGTGTTCTGATGATAGGGTATGATGATGTTCTGATAATGTTCTGATGATGTTCTGATAATGTTCTGATGATGTTCTGATGATGTTCTGATGATGTTCTGATGATAGGGTATGATGATGTTCTGATGATGTTCTGATGATGGGGTATGAGGATGTTCTGATAATGTTCTGATGATAGGGTATGATGATGTTCTGATGATGTTCTGATGATAGGGTATGATGGTGTTCTGATGATGTTCTGATGATGGGGTATGATGGTGTTCTGATGATGTTCTGATGATGGGGTATGATGGTGTTCTGATGATAGGGTATGATGATGTTCTGATAATGTTCTGATGATGTTCTGATGATGTTCTGATGATGTTCTGATGATGTTCTGATTATGTTATGATGATAGGGTATGATGGTGTTCTGATGATGGGGTATGATGATGTTCTGAGGATGGGGTATGATGATGTTCTGAGGATTGGGTATGATGATGTTCTGAGGATGGGGTATGATGATGTTCTGAGGATGGGGTATGATGTTGTGCTGATGATGGGGTATGATGGTGTTCTGATGATGTTCTGATGATGTTCTGATGTTATGATGATGGGGTATGATGGTGTTCTGATGATGGTGTATGATGATGTTCTGATGATGTTCTGATGATGTTCTGATGATGTTATGATGATGGGGTATGATGGTGTTCTGATGATGGGGTATGATGGTGTTCTGATGATGGGGTATGATGATGTTATGATGATAGAGTATGATGATGTTCTGATGATGTTCTGATGATGTTCTGATGATGGGGTATGATGATGTTCTGATGATAGGGTATGATGGTGTTCTGATGATGTTCTGATGATGTTCTGATGATGTTCTGATGATGTTCTGATGATAGGGTATGATGGTGTTCTGATGATGTTCTGATGATAGGGTATGATGATGTTCTGATGATTGGGTATGATGGTGTTCTGATGATGTTATGATGATAGGGTATGATGATGTTCTGATGATGATGTTATGATGATAGGGTATGATGGTGTTCTGATGATGTTCTGACGATGTTCTGATGATGGGGTATGATGATGGCCCTGCTGGGTCCACGTATGCATTCCAAATGGCACCATAACGCACTACAAGTCCCGTGGTCCAACGTTGTGCACTGTGTAGGGAATTGGGTGCCATTTGGATTAGTACAGCCTGGAGTGTGGACCTGAGACAACTCTAGTAACACTCAATTGAGTAATCAAGCAATTTGACTGATTAACCCAGGGCTAGACTTGACGTTTAATTACTCGAGAGAAGAGGAGAGAAGAGAGGAGAGGAGAGAAGAGACAGCCTTATGGGTCATAGGTGATATATAGAGGTGAAAGTTCAAAGGTCATAGGTGATGGGTCATAGATAGACTAGGATCTTACTGGATCGTCCGGGCTGTTTGGAAACGGGAAGGGAGACCTCAGTGAGGGGGAGGATGTAGACTTCAGGTCCATTCTGAGACGAGGCCAGGTCAGCCTGGTACTCCTCTCCCTCTGTGTTCTCAAACTCCTGGTGGGAGGGGAGAGAAGACACTGGGGTTAGTGTGTATGTGACATGGAGAAAGAGAGGGGGGGGGGGGGGGCAGAGAGAGAGAGAGAGAGAGAGAGAGAGAGCGACAAGAAATAATTTGTATGCATGTGTGGGTCACAGAGAGAAAGTGGGTGCCTGTGTGTGCGTGTGTGTGTGTGTGTGTGTGTGTGTGTGTGTGTGTGTGTGTGTGTATGATTCAATAACACAGTGTGTTTAGTCATCTGAGTGTTCATGCCTTCTGCATTAAAGGGATAATCCACCACAAATCACTAATTCCTGTGGTTAACAGTGTTAAATAACACTAGTATGTGAAGAAAAAATGTTTCATTTTATCATTATAACAAGGTTGGTGGCAACATGTGAAAATCGTTCTGGAAATCTGTTGCAGCTCAAGCCGACTACAAAACCCACAATGCAATGCTCTCTCTATGGGCTAGCAAGCTAGCAAATGCAGCTACACACAGTACTATCAAAGCCAATATCAGCATGTGAAGTAGCTAGCTAGCTGTAAAATGTAGGAGTCTATCTCACCGGGTTCAACTTGCAGTTCCTCTCTGCCCAGAGCTATAGCAACAATGGCCCTTTCTTATGTTTCCCACAGGCACACTGAGAGATGCTACTTGAAGGAGAAACTGAGTTGAATCATTTGGTCCACTGTTTAGATTGAGCACATCTAAGAGACATACATGAGGATATAAACAGATGGATGTGTTCTAGACCATGTTCTGGAGTGAAGGTAATAGACCAGTATGCCCATATCATCTATTGGCTGATTTGGTGATCTGGAGTGAAGGTAATAGACCAGTATGCCCATATCATCTATTGGCTGATTTGGTGATCTGGAGTGAAGGTAATAGACCAGTATGCCCATATCATCTATTGGCTGATTTGGTGATCGATCTGGAGTGAAGGTAATAGACCAGTATGCCCATGTCATCTATTGGCTGATTTGGTGATCTGGAGTGAAGGTAATAGACCAGTATGCCCATGTCATCTATTGGCTGATTTGGTGATCTGGAGTGAAGGTAATTGACCAGTATGCCCATGTCATCGATTGGCTGATTTGGTGATCGATCTGGAGTGAAGGTAATAGACCAGTATGCACATGTCATCTATTGGCTGATTTGGTGACCTGGAGTGAAGGTAATAGACCAGTATGCCCATGTCATCTATTGGCTGATTTGGCGATCTGGAGTGAAGGTAATTGTGATAAAATCATTGTGAAATGTGATAGTGTGTCATCACCTATTTCCAGTAATGAGAATTATGTAGCTAAGTGATAGGCCACACAAGCTCACAGAACGGGACCGCCAAGTGCTGAACCGTGTAAAAGATCGTCCGTCCTTGGTTGCAACACTAACTACCGAGTTCTAAACTGCTTCTTGGAAGCAATATCAGCACAATAACTGTTTGTTGGGAACTTCATGAAATGGGTTTCCGTGGCAGAGCAGCCGCACACAAGCCTAAGATCCCCATGTGCAATGCTAAGGGTCGGCTGGAGTGGTGTAACGCATGCTGCCATTGGCCTCTGGAGCAGTGGAAACACGTTCTTTGGAGTGCTGAATCACACTTCACTATCTGGCAGTCCGAAGGACGAATCTGGGTTTGTCGGTTCCCAGGGGAACGCTACCTGCCTGAATGTATAGTGCCAACTGTAAAGTCTGGTGGAGGAGGAATAATGGTTCTGGGGCTGTTTTTCATTGTTCGGGCTAGGCCTCTTTGTTCCAGGGAAGGGACATCTTAATCAAATCGAATTGTATTTGTCACATGCACCGAATACAACATGTGTAGACCTTACAGTGAAATGCTTACTTACAAGCCCTTAACCAACAATGCAGTTTGAAGAAAAATAAGTGTTACGGTGTATGGAGCTACAGCATACAATGACATTCTAGACGATTCTTTGCTTCCAACTTTGTGGCAACAGTTTGGGGAAGGCCCTTTCCTGTTTCAATATGACAAAGTGAGGTCCATACAGAAATGGTTTGTCGAGATTGGTGGGGAAGAACTTGACTGGCCTGCACAGAGTCCTGACCTGAACTCCATCGAACATCTTTGGGATGAATTGGAACGCCGACTGCGAGCCAGGCCTAATCGCCCAACATCAGTGCCCGAACTCACTAATGCTCTCGTGGCTGAATGGAAGAAGGTCCCCACAGCAATGTTCCTACATCTAGTGGAAAGCCTTCCCAGAAGAGTGGAGGCTTTTATAGCAGCAAAGGGGGGACCAACTCCATATTAATGGCCATGATTTTGAAATGTGATTTACGACAAGCAGGTGTCCACATACTTTTGGTCATGTACTCTATAGGGTGCCATTTGGGACACAGCCTGGGAGAGCTTGGCAGCACAGTTCTGTCTGAAGTACAGCTGGAGAAATAGGCATACCCTCAATTACATTTACAGTTCAATTGATTTATTAGCATGATGTCACAATGTACATCTCTCTCTTTCAATAGAGAGATACACGGAGGGTTGCTAGGAGGAAGAGGAATGCTGACCTCTTCCTCCATCTCTACTCTGGGTCCCCTTCCTCCTCCTATCATGCCTCAACTGTCTTCCTACTGTCTTGAGATTTGGCTCACAAGCAGAAACAGACAGTTGTACAACCCTTCCTTCTAACTCTGCCTGCTAGACACAAACAGAACACATCCCCTCTGTCCCTTCTAAACACCCGTGTCTCTGTCCCTTCTAAACACCCGTGTCTCTGTCCCTTCTAAACACCCGTGTCTCTGTCCCTTCTAAACACCAGTGTCTCTGTCCCTTCTAAACACCAGTGTCTCTGTCCCTTCTAGACACCAGTGTCTCTGTCCCTTCTAAACACCCGTGTCTCTGTCCCTTCTAAACACCAGTGTCTCTTTACACTCTGAACACCAGTGTCTCTTTACACTCTGAACACCAGTGTCTCTGTCCCTTCTAAACACCCATGTCTCTGTCCCTTCTAAACACCAGTGTCTCTTTACACTCTGAACACCAGTGTCTCTGTCCCTTCTAAACACCAGTGTCTCTGTCCCTTCTAAACACCCGTGTCTCTGTCCCTTCTAAACACCAGTGTCTCTGTCCCTTCTAAACACCAGTGTCTCTTTACACTCTGAACACCAGTGTCTCTTTACACTCTGAACTCCAGTGTCTCTTTACACTCTGAACTCCAGTGTCTCTTTACACTCTGAACTCCAGTGTCTCTTTACACTCTGAACACCAGTGTCTCTTTACACTCTGAACACCAGTGTCTCTTTACACTCTGAACACCAGTGTCTCTTTACACTCTGAACACCAGTGTCTCTTTACACTCTGAACTCCAGTGTCTCTTTACACTCTGAACACCAGTGTCTCTTTACACTCTGAACACCAGTGTCTCTTTACACTCTGAACACCAGTGTCTCTTTACACTCTGAACACCAGTGTCTCTTTACACTCTGAACTCCAGTGTCTCTTTACACTCTGAACACCAGTGTCTCTTTACACTCTGAACACCAGTGTCTCTTTACACTCTGAACACCAGTGTCTCTTTACACTCTGAACTCCAGTGTCTCTTTACACTCTGAACACCAGTGTCTCTTTACACTCTGAACACCAGTGTCTCTTTACACTCTGAACACCAGTGTCTCTTTACACTCTGAACACCAGTGTCACTTTACACTCTAAACACCAGTGTCTCTTTACACTCTGAACACCAGTGTCTCTTTACACTCTGAACACCAGTGTCTATTTACACTCTAAACACCAGTGTCTCTTTACACTCTGAACACCAGTGTCTCTTTACACTCTGAACACCAGTGTCTCTTTACACTCTGAACACCAGTGTCTCTTTACACTCTGAACACCAGTGTCTCTTTACACTCTGAACACCAGTGTCTCTTTACACTCTGAACACCAGTATCTCTTTACACTCTGAACACCAGTGTCTCTTTACACTCTGAACACCAGTGTCTCTTTACACTCTGAACACCAGTATCTCTTTACACTCTGAACACCAGTGTCTCTTTACACTCTGAACACCAGTATCTCTTTACACTCTGAACACCAGTGTCTCTTTACACTCTGAACACCAGTATCTCTTTACACTCTGAACACCAGTGTCTCTGTCCCTTCTAAACACCAGTGTATCTGTCCCTTCTAAACACCAGTATCTCTTTACACTCTGAACACCAGTGTCTCTTTACACTCTAAACACCAGTATCTCTTTACACTCTGAACACCAGTGTCTCTTTACACTCTAAACACCAGTATCTCTTTACACTCTGAACACCAGTGTCTCTTTACACTCTAAACACCAGTGTCTCTTTACACTCTGAACACCAGTGTCTCTTTACACTCTAAACACCAGTATCTCTTTACACTCTGAACACCAGTGTCTCTTTACACTCTAAACACCAGTATCTCTTTACACTCTGAACACCAGTGTCTCTTTACACTCTGAACACCAGTGTCACTTTACACTCTGAACACCAGTGTCTCTTTACACTCTGAACACCAGTGTCTCTTTACACTCTGAACACCAGTGTCTCTTTACACTCTAAACACCAGTGTCTCTGTCCCTTCTAAACACCAGTGTCTCTGTCCCTTCTAAACACCAGTGTCTCTTTACCTTCTGAACACCAGTGTCTCTTTACACTCTGAACACCAGTGTCTCTTTACACTCTGAACACCAGTGTCTCTTTACACTCTGAACACCAGTGTCTCTTTACACTCTAAACACCTCCAGCAGCGACAGAGTACCACGCTGCCAATCCCTCTTCAGAGACTGTGTTTGTACAGGGAGAGAGTGGCTGGCAATACTGCTCTGTTCTCAACTACTGAGCCATCCATTATTTACCTAATGAACTACAGCACAGAACAAACCTATCTAGAGGAGAGAAGAGAAGGGAGGGGAGGGGAGGGGAAGAGGTGAAGAGAACAAGGGGAATGGAATCATGCAAGACAACGCTTCACTGCGACAGAAAAGCCCCTCTGCCCTGATTCATAAGACTGATTAAAAGATGGCACCCTTTTGCTTCTCATTCACAACACCACCTGTCTATCTCAGGAACAGAGCATGAAAGACAGAAAGACAAAAAGAAAGAAAGAAAGAATGAAAGAAAGAAAGAAAGAAAGAAAGAGAGAGAGAGAGAGAGAGAGAGAACTAAAGAAAGAGGATGGAGGAGACATGACAGAGAAGAGCGAACAGACGAGAAGACTAGAAATGAGAAAAGGCCATAACCTTTACTAAACACTGTACACTCTCTTCTCTTTTCTCTAAACACTTACAACACCCAACCACAGAACTGAGTCTGTCTGTCCGTCCCACAGAGTGGTCACAGTGAAAGAAGGATGACATAAAGAAGGCTTTTGGTGGTGCAGTGGTGCGATGTGGCTAGTGGTCGCACGCTAATGCACACACCCCTATTAATGTAAACCTCTGCTAACACTCTGGTGAATGACAAGGAGGGGAACCACAGAGGGGGATGTGACCACATAACACTGTTCTATTGACTTCTGTGCATTTGACACTGGACAACCACACCAAAGTAGCCTGAGTTTGACACTGGACAACCACACCAAAGTAACCTGAGTTTGACACTGGACAACCACACCAAAGTAGCCTGAGTTTGACACTGGACAACCACACCAAAGTAGCCTGAGTTTGACACTGGACAACCACACCAAAATAACCTGAGTTTGACACTGGACAACCACACCAAAGTAACCTGAGTTTGACACTGGACAACCACACCAAAGTAGCCTGAGTTTGACACTGGACAACCACACCAAAGTAGCCTGAGTTTGACACTGGACAACCACACCAAAGTAGCCTGAGTTTGACACTGGACAACGACACCAAAGTAGCCTGAGTTTGACACTGGACAACCACACCAAAGTAACTTGAGTTTGACACTGGACAACCACACCAAAGTAACCTGAGTTTGACACTGGACAACCACACCAAAGTAGCCTGAGTTTGACACTGGACAACCACGCCAAAGTAGCCTGAGTTTGACACTGGACAACCACGCCAAAGTAGCCTGAGTTTGACACTGGACAACCACACCAAAGTAGCCTGAGTTTGACACTGGACAACCACACCAAAGTAACCTGAGTTTGACACTGGACAACCACACCAAAGTAACCTAAATTTGACACTGGACAACCACACCAAAGTAGCCTGAGTTTGACACTGGACAACCACACCAAAGTAGCCTGAGTTTGACACTGGACAACCACACCAAAGTAAGCTGAGTTTGACACTGGACAACCACACCAAAGTAACCTGAGTTTGACACTGGACAACCACACCAAAGTAACCTGAGTTTGACACTGGACAACGACACCAAAGTAGCCTGAGTTTGACACTGGACAACCACACCAAAGTAACTTGAGTTTGACACTGGACAACCACACCAAAGTAACCTGAGTTTGACACTGGACAACCACACCAAAGTAACCTGAGTTTGACACTGGACAACCACACCAAAGTAACCTGAGTTTGACACTGGGCAACCACACCAAAGTAGCCTGAGTTTGACACTGGACAACCACGCCAAAGTAGCCTGAGTTTGACACTGGACAACCACACCAAAGTAACCTGAGTTTGACACTGGGCAACCACGCCAAAGTAGCCTGAGTGCCAATCTGTTTCTGGTCTCTTGGCAACTCCTTATGAATTGTCATGTTTGGCTTAACAATGACAGCAATGGTGTTGACAAATAGCACAAGACTAAATTCAAACCCCTGCAGCTAAAAGTCTATATTGGGGGGATGGATGGATAGATGGATGGATGGATGGATGGATGGATGGATGGATGGATGGATGGATGGATGGATGGATGGATGGATGGATGGATGGATGGATGGATGGATGGATGGATGGATGGATGGATAGATGGATGGATAGATGGATGGATGGATGGATGGATGGATGGATGGATGGATAGATGGATGGATGGATGGATGGATGGATGGATGGATGGATGGATGGATGGATGGATGGATAGATGGATGGATGGATGGATGGATGGATGGATGGATGGATAGATGGATGGATAGATGGATGGATGGATAGATGGATGGATGGATGGATGGATGGATGGATGGATGGATGGATGGCTAGATGGATGGATGGATGGATAGATGGATGGATAGATGGATGGATGGATGGCTAGATGGATGAATGGATGAGGGAACTGCTGGAGAAATCAGCCTGTCCATTGTTTACCTCTACTATGAGCATTTGAGTCATTCTGATTGGTCAAGAGAGTCAAGATTTTTTTAAATGTGTGTGGGGGGGGGGGGGGGACTATCCGGATATTTGAATAGTGAAGTGGTGCTAAATGCCCACCGCCAACACAGCAGCAGAACAACCACCTTCCTCTCTCTGCCGCTCTGACATGATGTGATTTGAGGATGCTAACTGACAGAGTAGGTAGAACTAATATTGCTGCCAAGATCCACTGGGAAATTAAAAGTCTGTCCAGATAAGCAGGGCGTCA
>NC_092158.1:90230349-90232849 GCF_045791955.1 Oncorhynchus clarkii lewisi
AGAAAAAAACATCGTTTTTAAACGCTGCGTCATTTTTTTAAATTAAAAAAGTCGACGATAAACTTTCACAAAACACTTTGAAATCCTTTTGTAATCCAACTTTAGGTATTAGTAAACGTTTATAATCTATCACAGGGCGATGTATATTCAATAGCTCCTCGTCTCCAAATCAATGGCTGCCAATGTCCACATTGAAAAGATCCTGGTGGAGACCGGAAGAAACGGAATCCAGATAGTTGGATTTTCCAACAAAAAATTCAATTGAAAATGACGACAATGGCGACATCGTGTGGAATTTGTATGAATTGCATGCAGATCGATATTAAATTTTGTCCCCTTTTAACAACCATGAAAGTGACTTATGGAAATTATTTTTAGCTTTCAGAGAGCAGTTTTTCTTGCGTTTTTCAATGAAACACACGATCTGTTATAGTCACAGCCGTGATTTAACCAGTTTTAGAAACTTCAGAGTGTTTTCTATCCACACATACTAATCATATGCATATACTATATTCCTGGCATGAGTAGCAGGACGCTGAAAAGTTGCGCGATTTTTAACAGAATGTTCGAAAAAGGAAGGGGTAGACTGAAAGTGTAATCTACTTTATATTACTGCAATCAGATCAGCAGCGTAAAGATATACCACAGACTGTTTCCTCTGACTGCCTCACAACGTGTGTTATACTGTCCACTATTAAGTAGAGTAGAGTACACATGAATGGTACAGAAAGGGAGTCAATTGTGTACAATTGTGTACATTGTGTGAGGGGAAGAGAGAGAGAGATGGAAAGAGGAGAGGAAGAGATAGAGAGAGAAAGAGAAGGGGAAGAGAGAGAGATGGAAAGAGGAGGGGAAGAGAGAGAGATGGAAAGAGGAGAGGAAGAGATAGAGAGAGAAAGAGAAGCGGAAGAGAGATAGAAAGAGGAGAAGAAGAGAGAGAGAGAGAAAGAGAAGCGGAAGAGAGAGATAGAAAGAGGAGAGGAAGAGAGAGAGAGAAAGAGAAGCGGAAGAGAGAGATAGAAAGAGGAGAGGAAGAGAGAGAGAGAGAAAGAGAAGCGGAAGAGAGAGATAGAAAGAGGAGAGGAAGAGATAGAGAGAGAAAGAGAAGCGGAAGAGAGAGATGGAAAGAGGAGAGGAAGAGAGAGAGAGAGAAAGAGAAGCGAAAGAGAGAGATAGAAAGAGGAGAGGAAGAGAGAGAGAGAGAAAGAGAAGCGGAAGAGAGAGATAGAAAGAGGAGAAGAAGAGAGAGAGAGAGAAAGAGAAGCGGAAGAGAGAGATAGAAAGAGGAGAAGAAGAGAGAGAGAGAGAGAAAGAAGAGAGGAAGAGAGAGAGAGAAAGAATTAAAAGAGGAGGGGAAGAGAGAGACAGAAAGAAAAGAGGAAGACAGACAGGATGAAAGAGATAACAGGGGGAGGAAGAGTTTCAGTAGACACACAAACACACACACACCACACACACATACCAACCACCAGCTTAATACTGTTTACATTATGAGGCAAGAGGTCTGCAGGAACACACACACATACGCAAGCACACGCCAACACAGAGAGCTTACTAAATCTCCCCCTCCTCATTCTTCACACCTCGTCCTTCACATCAAAAAGAGATTACATTTGAATGCCAACGTTAGGGGGTCAGGCGATTGTACTGTAATTGGGGCCACTGCTAGAAGTGTGGAGATTGTACTGTAATTGGGGCCACTGCTAGAAGTGAGGAGATTGTACTGTAATTGTGGCCACTGCTAGGAGTGAGGAGATTGTACTGTAATTGTGGCCACTGCTAGGAGTGAGGAAATTGTACTGTAATTGGGGCCACTGCTAGGAGTGAGGAGATTGTACTGTAATTGGGGCCACTGCTAGGAGTGAGGAGATTGTACTGTAATTGTGGCACTGCAAGAAGTGAGGAGATTGTACTGTAATTCTGGCCACTGCTAGGAGTGAGGAGATTGTACTGTAATTGTGGCCACTGATAGGAGTGAGGAGATTGTACTGTAATTGTGGCCACTGATAGGAGTGAGGAGATTGTACTGTAATTGTGGCCACTGCTAGGAGTGAGGAGATTGTACTGTAATTGTGGCCACTGCTAGGAGTGAGGAGATTGTACTGTAATTGGGTCCACTGCTAGGAGTGAGGAGATTGTACTGTAACTGCCAGTAGAAATCATCCTAGTACTCTCCTTAATATAACTGAAGAAAGCTTCCCATCCAGCAGCCATTTTAAGATCCGTTGCTCCCTTTACCACTGTCTTTATTTGAGTATCCTATTATAAGCTGCTGGGGAACCTTAGTCTCTCAGGGGGCGTGGTGCTCAGGGGGCGTGGTGCTCTGGGGGCGTGGTGCTCTGTCAATGAGGAGGGAGATCTGGAGGTTTCCATGCTTTCTCTTACAGGCTGCTCTTTTTTTGAGCATGACATCTGAGGGCTGAATGGTGTTGTGATGTATGGTAGAGTCCCTGTTCCTCTTTCTTTACCTATCTCTCTCTCTCTCTCTCTCTGTCTCTGT
>NC_092158.1:90247849-90257849 GCF_045791955.1 Oncorhynchus clarkii lewisi
AGCGGGACATGGGGAGTGACAGGCTTTAGAACAGGACAGACAACCAGAGGGAGACATGGGGAGTGACAGGCTGTAGAACAGGACAGACAACAAGAGGGAGACATGAGGAGTGACAGGCTGTAGAACAGGACAGACAACCAGAGCGGGACATGGGGAGTGACAGGCTGTAGAACAGGACAGACAACCAGAGGGAGACATGGGGAGTGACAGGCTGTAGAACAGGACAGACAATCAGAGGGAGACATGAGGAGTGACAGGCTGTACAGGACAGACAACCAGAGGGAGACATGAGGAGTGACAGGCTGTAGAACAGGACAGACAACCAGAGGGAGACATGGGAGTGACAGGCTGTAGAACAGGACAGACAATCAGAGGGAGACATGGGGAGTGACAGGCTGTAGAACAGGATAGACAACACACACAGAGGTAGGGCTGAGGTAACAGGATAGACAACACACACACAGCGGTAGGGCTGAGGTAACAGGACAGACAACACACACACAGCGGTAGGGCTGAGGTAACAGGATAGACAACACACACACAGCGGTAGAGCTGAGGTAACAGGATAGACAACACACACAGCGGTAGGGCTGAGGTAACAGGATAGACAACACACACACAGCGGTAGGGCTGAGGTAACAGGACAGACAACACACACACAGCGGTAGGGCTGAGGTAACAGGATAGACAACACACACACAGCGGTAGGGCTGAGGTAACAGGACAGACAACACACACACAGCGGTAGAGCTGAGGTAACAGGATAGACAACACACACACAGCGGTAGGGCTGAGGTAACAGGATAGACAACACACACACAGAGGTAGGGCTGAGGTAACAGGATAGACAACACACACACAGCGGTAGGGCTGAGGTAACAGGATAGACAACACACACACAGCGGTAGGGCTGAGGTAACAGGACAGACAACACACACACAGCGGTAGGGCTGAGGTAACAGGATAGACAACACACACACAGCGGTAGGGCTGAGGTAACAGGATAGACAACACACACACACAGCGGTAGGGCTGAGGTAACAGGATAGACAACACACACACAGCGGAGGTAACAGGGCAACGCTGGCCTTTAAGAGAACCTCTGGGGGTGGGTAACATAACACACTGAGAACCAGAACAGCTAGATAACAGACCAAAACAACAACATCTTCTTCTTCTTTAGTGGAAAGATGAAGTACATCCACCTATTTACTCTGTGGTTGAAAGGCACCAAAAAGGTGCTGTCTGTCACAGAATTCCAATAAGGGAATCATGTCTATTTGACAATATGATAAGAGGGTGTACAAGGCTAGCAGTAACCAGGGCTGTGGATGACGTTGACCTGCAGTTGGTCTCTCACTACTTAGTGTTGAGCTGTCTGTCTAGCTACCTTATAATCTGAGACTATGATGGGCTGCTTTATGGACCTTAATTGTGTCCCAAATGACACCCTGTTCTCTCCATAGGGAATATGGTGCCGTTTTAGACTCTGTCTCTGAACACAAGCAAGCACCATGACAGTCCATAATATGAGGACGGGGGGAGGGGGTGACCCAGTTGTCCGTGTGTGTGTGTGTGTGTGTGTGTGTGTGTGTGTGTGTGTGTGTGTGTGTGTGTGTGTGTGTGTGTGTGTGTGTGTGTGTGTGTGTGTGTGTGTGTGTGTGTGTGAGATCGTCTGGGGACACAGGAGGGGGAGTGACACAGACCGATCTCCTCTCTTCCGCATTAAATGGCTGCTCAGAGAAAGTGATGTCTTATACTGCATCTCAAATAGCACCCTATTCCCTACATAGTGCACTACTTCTGGCCAGGGCCCATAGGCTATGTAAGGCATATGGTGCCATTTAGGATGCAGCCTTAGAGGAAAATATCTGTCCTCTTCATGACCACCATTTCCTTAGAGAGGAATCAATACTGACAGAAACCGTATGGTAGAGACCAAGAGGAGAGGAGAGGAGAGGAGAGGAGAGGTGGGGAGGGGAGGGGAGGAGAGGAGAGGAGAGGAGAGGTGGGGAGGGGAGCGAGAGAAGGGAGAGACAGAGAGGAGAGGAGGCAGAGACAGAGGAGAGGAGGGGGAGGAGATGAGAGGAGGGAGAAGAGATGAGAGGACGGAGAGACAGAGAGGAGAGGAGAGGAGAGGAGAGGAGAGGAGAGGAGAGGAGAGGAGAGGAGAGGAGAGGAGAGGTGGGGGGAGGAGGGGAGAGCGAGAGTTGGGGAGGAGGGGAGAGCGAGAGAAGGGAGAGACAGAGAGGAGAGGAGAGGTGGGTAGGAGGGGAGAGCAAGAGAAGGGAGAGACAGAGAGGAGAGGAGGCAGAGACAGAGGAGAGGAGGGAGAGGAGATGAGATGAGAGGAGGGAGAGGACATGAGAGGAGGGAGAGACAGGGAGGAGAGGAGAGGTGGGGAGGAGGGGAGAGAGAGGGGAGGGGAGAGGAGAGGAGAGGAGAGGAGAGGAGAGGAGAGGAGAGGAGAGGAGAGGAGAGGAGAGGAGAGGAGAGAGAGAGAGAGAGGGGGGAGGGGAGGGGAGAGGGGCCAGCAAGAGGAGAGGAGAGGAGAGGAGAGGAGAGGAGAGGAGAGGAGAGGAGAGGTGGGAGAGACAGAGAGGAGAGGAGAGGGGAGATCGAGAGGAGAGGTGGGAGAGAGAGAGGAGAGGAGGGGAGAGCGAGAGGAGGGAGAGACAGAGGAGAAGAAGGAGAGACAGAGAGGAGGGGAGAGCAAAAGGAGAGGAGAGAAAGGAGGAGAGAAAGGAGAGGAGGGAGAGACAGAGGAGAGGAGGGGAGGAGAGATAGGAGAGGAGAGAGACAGTGGTTGTGACAGAACAGACCCATGTTTAGGAGGAAGCTGAGACAGAGAGGAGACAGTGGTTGTGGCTGAACAGCTCCATGTTCAGGAGGAAGCTGAGACAGAGAGGAGAGAGACAGTGGTTGTGGCTGAACAGCTCCATGTTCAGGAGGAAGCTGAGACAGAGAGGAGAGAGACAGTGGTTGTGGCTGAACAGCCCCATGTTCAGGAGGAAGCTGAGACATAGAGGAGAGAGACAGTGGTTGTGGCTGAACAGCCCCATGTTCAGGAGGAAGCTGAGACAGTCGGTCTGTTTATATAACTGTTCCTTCCCAATGAAACATGTATGTCACTTATAAGAGAGAAGTGTGTGTGTGTGTGTGTGTGTGCGTGTACAAACACAAAAATAGACCCTTATGGACTGTAACACACTCACTATGACACATACTGTGTACTGTGGTGAAATCTAGTCTCTGTTTCATACTGTGGTGATATCTAGTCTGTTTCCTACTGTGGTGATATTTAGTCTCTATTTCAGACTGTGGTGATATCTAGTCTCTATTTCACACTGTGGTGATATCTAGTCTCTATTTCATACTGTGGTGATATCTAGTCTCTATTTCACACTGTGGTGATATCTAGTCTATTTCATACTGTGGTGATATCTAGTCTCTATTTCACACTGTGGTGATATCTAGTCTCTATTTCATACTGTGGTGATATGTAGTCTATTTCACACAGTGGTGATATCTAGTCTATTTCATACTGTGGTGATATCTAGTCTCTATTTCACACTGTGGTGATATCTAGTCTCTATTTCATACTGTGGTGATATGTAGTCTATTTCAGACTGTGGTGATATCTAGTCTCTATTTCATACTGTGGTGATATGTAGTCTATTTCACACAGTGGTGATATCTAGTCTATTTCACACTGTGGTGATATCTAGTCTCTATTTCAGTCTGTGGTGATATCTAGTCTATTTCAGACTGTGGTGATATCTAGTCTCTATTTCATACTGTGGTGATATCTATTCTGGGTAGTGCCCTATAAATGGAATAGGGTTTCATTTGGGATGCTACCATAAATAGCAGGGTCATTCCATATGACCTTAAGGAGTAAGGGATATATTTGGAATGCTCTGGTGTTAAGGTCTTCATGTCATTGACTGACTGTAACAGATCAATGCTAATTGTGTTCTCAGTAAGGCTAAGCTGTTAGCTTGACTTCTTAATCCTGCAACCCACCCACACACAAGTACACATAAATGGACACACAAGTACAAACGCACGCACGCACGCACGCACGCACGGACACACACACACACACACACACACACACACACACACACACACACACACACACACACACACACACACACACACACACACACACACACTCAGAGAGACAGCTCTCACTGAGCTCAGTGTAGAGAGGGAGACAGGGAGCGAGAGTGATAGAGAGAGAGATAGAGAGAGAGCGACAGAGAGAGAGATTGTAGCTCTGGTCTGGGTCCCAAACCCTATTCCTTATATGTGACTCGATTCAGGAAACTAGGCGTCTGTCGCAAGTCACGACTTCACAGGAGAGCCATTTGAAAGTAAGTATAGAAGGCAGAAATGCCTTCTATAGCGCACAATGTAGTGCACTACTGGTACAATGTAGTGCACTACTTTCAGGCCCTGGGGTCCTGGTACAATGTAGTGCACTACTTTCAGGCCCTGAGGTCCTGGTACAATGTAGCGCACTATAAGACAAACAGAGTTCAATTTGGAATGCAGCCATGGAGGGACTGTCCTTCAGCCCTTCCTGCTGACAGGGGAAACAAGAGGTAACACTAGTGTGACAGTCATGGAGAACAACACACACACACACACACACACACACACACACACACACACACACATACACACACACACACACACAAAAAAAATGCTAGTCTGTATTCCTCCTCCCCTGTACTGTATATCAGTGTTGTCTTTTTGTTGTGTCAGGCTCTTTGGAAGGAATGAGGTCATCACCATCTCTCTCAGTGATGTGAGTGAGGTGAACGTGGCTTGGTGAAGGTATGAGGTCATCACCGTCTCTCTCAGTGATGTGGGTAAGGTGAACATGGCTTGGTGAATTGGTGAAGGTATGAGGTCATCACCGTCTCTCTCAGTGATGTGGGTGAGGTGAACGTGGCTTGGTGAAGGTATGAGGTCATCACCGTCTCTCTCAGTGATGTGGGTGAGGTGAACGTGCTTGGTGAAGGTATGAGGTCATCACCGTCTCTCTCAGTGATGTGGGTAAGATGAACATGGCTTGGTGAAGGTATGAGGTCATCACCGTCTCTCTCAGTGTTGTGAGTGAGGTGAACATGGCTTGGTGAAGGTATGAGGTCATCACCGTCTCTCTCAGTGATGTGGGTGAGGTGAACATGGCTTGGTGAAGGTATGAGGTCATCACCGTCTCTCTCAGTGATGTGGGTGAGGTGAACATGGCTTGGTGAAGGTATGAGGTCATCACCGTCTCTCTCAGTGATGTGAGTGAGGTGAACATGGCTTGGTGAAGGTATGAGGTCATCACCATCTCTCTCAGTGATGTGGGTGAGGTGAACATGGCTTGGTGAAGGTATGAGGTCATCACCATCTCTCTCAGTGATGTGGGTGAGGTGAACATGGCTTGGTGAAGGTATGAAGTCATCACCGTCTCTCTCAGTGATGTGGGTGAGGTGAACATGGCTTGGTGAAGGTATGAGGTCATCACCATCTCTCTCAGTGATGTGAGTGAGGTGAACATGGCTTGGTGAAGGTATGAGGTCATCACCGTCTCTCTCGGTGATGTGGGTGAGGTGAACATGGCTTGGTGAAGGTATGAGGTCATCACCGTCTCTCTCAGTGATGTGGGTGAGGTGAACATGGCTTGGTGAAGGTATGAAGTCATCACCGTCTCTCTCAGTGATGTGGGTGAGGTGAACATGGCTTGGTGAAGGTATGAAGTCATCACCATCTCTCTCAGTGATGTGGGTGAGGTGAACATGGCTTGGTGAAGGTATGAGGTCATCACCGTCTCTCTCAGTGATGTGGGTGAGGTGAACATGGCTTGGTGAAGGTAGGAGGTCATCACCGTCTCTCTCAGTGATGTGGGTGAGGTGAACATGGCTTGGTGAACATGGCTTGGTGAAAGTATGACAGACAGACAGACAGACAGACAGCACGCTGTGATTACTGATTCCTCTGTGTGTGCATGTGGCCATGAGCTTGTGTGTGTGTGTGTGTGTGTGTGTGTGTGTGTGTGTGTGTGTGTGTGTGTGTGTGTGTGTGTGTGTGTGTGTGTGTGTGTGTGTGTGTGTGTGTGTGTGTGTGTCTGTGTGTGTGTGTGTGTGTGTGTGTGCCTGTCAGCTCAGAGCCCATACAGTATTTAAGACATCAGCAGAGTGTGGTTTATTTCCTGTTATTGCAGCTGTGCTCTGACACCTGCTGGGGGGTGAAGGCTGCTTGCCTGCATCTCACACCATCCCAAGAGGAGAAGGGGTACAGGAGGATGGAGAGAGAGGAGGAGGAAAGGAGGACAGGAGGAGGATAGAGAGGCTGGGTCTCGGGCAGTATGTTTGACACCCTGATCTATACAGAGTGAAAGGGGATGGTACTAACCTTCTGAACTTCTAGACTTCTCCCTGTCAGTTAACACTATCACCGTTTCCCTTTTCTGTGGCAATTGTGCTCCAATCAATGCAATATACTGAAACAAACGGAACTACGCAAGAGATGTTGTTGTGGGCTGAAAGCATAGGAGTAGGATTCGCTACTGCAATAGGATCCTACGACTCAGTCGGTACTCTACACAGACCTGTGCGGCATAGCCAATCAGAGTTGCAGTAGGCCTAAATGCAAATAGACCATTGCCATATATGGATCTGTGTCATTTACTCTGAAATGGACTGTGTTTAGAACTGTGGTCGTGAGTAGATGCTCTTGTTTTGAGATCAAAGCGAGAGCTGCATGTAGTCACTTACGCTCATTTTGTTCATATCCTTTGTTAGTGAGTTATTAGCCCAGTTGTAGATCATTAGTATTCAGCAATAGGGGAGTGATTCCTACAAGAGCACAAAACATGTACATTTCTAGACATCTTTAAAATGCCAGTCAGGTAAAGAGTTTGTTTCTGTCTTAAAGGGGCAGTGTTATATTTTGAGGCAGGCTTGAATAAGCTAAGTAGCCAATCGGCAGAGGGTCGCATAATGTGTCTGATTCTCTGTAATAATGGTGTGGGAATAATAACACATTTGATTTTAAGTGGTTTCTTGAATCAAACAACAACAACAACAACATTTTCAGTCACCTCCTTGTCTGAAGGACAAATGGATAAACAGGTTAATCTGCATGATTTTTTCAAAAGTCTCATGTAATGTAGGTCTACATTGAACAACACACATTGGCTGCTACTGTAGGCTGAATGATAGAACAGCTATTTCCATGTTAAAATGTTATGGGATGCATTTCCTCCATTGTTGTTGATGGTAGGCCACTCTACATTGTGATCAAATAGCTTGGCCACTATTACAACTGTAACTTAAAGTGGGTACAGCCTCAGTGTTCACAGTAAACGCGCGCTGGAAATTTCACCGAATTTTCACAATGTTCATGTTTGCACTCAGCAGACCTGAAATTTGTTCAGTGTCAAAACAAATTAGAGGGAACATTGGCTGTGACCTCTTCTGACCTCTGTTGACCTCTGAAGCTACTCAACATTCTAAAACACATAGTTAGTTTATAAAGCTCACCCTCTCCACAGCAATAAAAGTCATTCCTAAGGGTTTATAAAGCTCACCCTCTCCACAGCAATAAAAGTCAATCCTAAGGGTTTATAAAGCTCACCCTCTCCACAGCAATAAAAGTCATTCCTAAGGGTTTATGAAGCTCACCCTCTCCACAGCAATAAAAGTCATTCCTAAGGGTTTATAAAGCTCACCCTCTCCACAGCAATAAAAGTCATTCCTAAGGGTTTATAAAGCTCACCCTCTCCACAGCAATAAAAGTCATTCCTAAGGGTTTATAAAGCTCACCCTCTCCACAGCAATAAAACGCCAATGGACCAATTTGATTAGAGGGAAAGCCCAGAGCGATCCTCAGTTAACCACTGTGAACAAGTACAAGGGTCCTAAATGCACCCTATTCCCTACAAACTGCACTACATGCTCCAGTGAAAACTAGTGCACTATTTAGGGAATAGGGTGCCATTTGGAATGCAGACCAAGTATTTTCACCCATGATTTCCCAGCCAAGATCGAGACGGGAGTGTCTTTTCACCTCAAATTACACAATCACATTAATGTGGTGGGGTTACATAATAATGTCCAGCACCAGGACACAACCAGAGTCCCAGGCCAGGCTGAGGAAACAACCAAAACCAGAACAAGAGTCCCAGGCCAGGCTGAGGCTGAGGCCAGAACCAGAGCCCCAGGCCAGGCCAGGCCAGGCCAGGCTGAGGCCAGAACCAGAACCAGAGTCTCAGGCCAGGCTGAGGCCAGAACCAGAACCAGAGCCCCAGGACAGGCCAGACTGAGGACACAACCAGAGTCCCAGGCCAGGCTGAGGAAACAACCAAAACCAGAACAAGAGTCCCAGGCCAGGCTGAGGCTGAGGCCAGAACCAGAGCCCCAGGCCAGGCCAGGCCAGGCCAGGCTGAGGCCAGAACCAGAACCAGAGTCTCAGGCCAGGCTGAGGCCAGAACCAGAACCAGAGCCCCAGGACAGGCCAGACTGAGGCCAGAACCAGAGTCCCAGGCCAGGCTGAGGCCAGAACCAGAATCCCAGGCCAGGCTGAGGTTAGAACCAGAGCCAGGCCAGGCTGAGGTTAGAACCAGAGTCCCAGGCCAGGCCAGGCTGAGGCCAGAACCAGAGTCCCAGGCCAGGCCAGGCTGAGGCCAGAACCAGAGCCAGGCCAGGCTGAGGTCAGAACCAGAGCCAGGCCAGGTTGAGACCAGAACCAGAGTCAGGCCAGGCTGAGGTCAGAACTAGAGCCAGGCCAGGCTGAAACCAGAACCAGAGTCAGGCCAGGCTGAGGTCAGAACTAGAGCCAGGACAGGCTGAGACCAGAACCAGAGTCCCAGGCCAGGCTGAGGCCAGAACCAGAACCAGAGCCAGGCCAAGCTGAGGCCAGAACCAGAGTCCCAGGCCAGGCTGAGACCAGAACCAGAGTTCCAGGCCAGGCTGAGGCCAGAACCAGAGTCCCAGGCCAGGCTGAGGCCAGAACCAGAACCAGAGCCAGGCCAGGCTGAGGCCAGAACCAGGCCAGGCCAAGATGAGGCCAGAACCAGAGTCCCAGGCCAGGCTGAGGCCAGCCACTGGACAGCATGAAGGACAGCAGACCTGGGCTGAAATTAGGGCTGTCCCCGAAAAGAAGAATGTTGGTCGAAATCGATTGGTCTACATTTTTAAACGTGTATTTTTCCAAAACAAACAATCAAATCAACTACATTCACTGGGCTTGTCTGATGGTTTACGCACACTGTTTGATTACATAATTAAGACACAAATGACTAGAGGAATTCCGACCACAATTGATTTGATTGTGCCGGGCCTGACTCAGACTGGCTGTGCTTTGTTAAAAAAAAGAGTGACTGTGTGACTAGCACCCATTGTCTCTCTCTCTCCTCCCTGCTGCAGCGACCACCACAGAGCATCAACAGTGTTAATCACGCTGTCCATGTTGCTGAAGCTGAAACATAATTATAGCCATGTCTGACTGAAAAGTTATCTTACCGAAATCCCTCATTCCCTATTCCCTCAACCCTTGCTCTCTCTATTATGACAATCGGGCATGACTTATAGCATATCATAATCATAAACTCAGATAAGCATAACAGCAAAACGGACGCAGAGGACGTGACAAACCCAAAACAGGGGAATGTTTACTGGTTGTTCAGGAGGGAAAGGGGAAGTGAGATCTGTAAAAGATGTTTGACTTAGTGGTGTAAACTACTGGATATCCAGATAAAGGAAGGGTTAAAGGAACAAGCGCTGGGTGAGTATTATAAGTGCCAAACAGGTGCTGTTAGATTACAATAAACTATTTCTGACCAATATAACCATATACAATTTCAGTAGAACATGTCTTAGAGTGATGGACTGTGCCACCCCCACGGCCTAAACAATGGATTAGTCCACCTAGACAGGCGCAAATCAGAAAGGTGTCTTGTACACCATGATAAATATGGGGGTTACTCTACCTCCCAAAT